>NC_056739.1:268281970-268324550 GCF_019279795.1 Protopterus annectens
CCTGTTATTGGCTTCATCCAGGTTTTGTGCTAAGATTGAGAGCTATGGTAAGAACTGAATTCACTGAATATGTTTGGGGGCTATATTCCCCCATTACTGGCTTTGTCCGGGTGTTTTTTGCTAAGAGGTTGAGAGCTGTGGTGAGAACTGAATTCACTGAATGTTTGGGGGCTATATTTGATGCTGAAGGCTGTGGGTTCTACTCCCACAGTAGGTAGATGCATTGCTGATACTGTACTGTGTTGTAAAGGGGGTGGATGCTGCAGTCCTTTTTGGCAAAGATACCTAGTAACTATGAACCTGTTATCAGTTTGCTATCCATTCCCTATTGCGGTATTACTAGCTTATGTTTTAATGCATGCAACAAAGGCAATTTATTCTTCAAGGGCAACAGGCACTTTATTTGTAGATGAAACAATGACATATAAAGTTGCTTGCTAGCAGCAACCTCTTTATTAGTTACAGATTTCTTTAATGTGGATTTTACTACTTCAGAGATTGTGCATATTTACTGATACTGGTGGACTATAGAAGGTTGAGTAGACTTTTATGATGGAAATGTTCTGAATTGGGCAGTTTTGTCATTGGTGTATGCATTTTGTTTCATTGTTTACTGGAAAAATGTTCAAAACAATACACTTAAAATGCCCTCTAACAACTGTACTATATTGTACAAGGAATATAATGTAATACAGTCAGGAAGGTGTATCAAAGAGCATGTGTATGTTTTATGTTCAAGGGGCCTATGATTTTGAAGACAGCCCAGAGTTAATATTTATCTGCCACTGGCAAAATGTATTTTCTTTGAATGTGGGTCAGTCTTCTTATGATATTTGTGCATCTGATAGCATCAACTGCATTATCCTTGCATTATTTTATTTGCAAGAGAGCAGAGGTGAGGTGACATAGCATATATTTGGGGGGGGGGGGCTGCTTATCTTGCATCATCCAGCTTCTCTTCTACAGTGCACTATCACTGTCTCTACACAACAGAAAATGTCGGATGAGACACATGATTTCCTCATTCAGGTATATATATATAGTGGTATGCTGCTCTGACTGTTTTGCACAGGGACCTTGGTAGTAAAATGTATGGTGGTAACACAGTATTTTTCTTTCACAAAGCAGCTGATTTGGCTAGTGGTATGTTGCTCTGACTGCTTTGCATCCAGACAGAAGGATGAGTATGAATTCCCACGATGGTGGCAAGAAAAAGCTTAGTGGTGCTCAGCACAGAAAGTGAGAGAGACAGAAAGAGGTTGCAGAAAGTGAACTGCTGAAAAAAGTACCAAAACTGAGCGCATACTTTATTGCTCCACAAGCGTCTTGTAGTGTGACTTTGGAACAGCGGTAAGAAGGACAAGGGATAACGAACAAAGAAATTCGGCAGCCAGAGGACGATCAGAAGAATGCTAGTACTCACTCCGAATCCGATGATGCCCTGAATGAACAGAATTTTCCTAAACATGAAGCTCAACTACCAGAATCAAGTGCATCGACAGAATTGCTACCGCCCTCTGCTGACCGAGCATATTTTGGAAGCAAGACATTAAGTGCTTTTGAAAAGAGATTTGTTGTGATGGGTGGTGCATTGCAGCCGCCTGGTCCGTTCCCGAAACAGGCAGAAGGTCTTAATAAAGGCCGCAGCTTCCAGGAACATTTCTACACACGCAAAACGAAGTCTGGCTTGAGTTTCAGAAGAACATGGTTGTCCTACAGCACGGCTGGTGACAAGTGCTACTGCATTCCATGTTGGCTGTTTGCATCACCGATAAGAACTGGTGATTCATGGACTGACGGTACTTGTAACTGGAAGAATTTGTCGCGTTCCATACAGATACACGAAAATTCAGCGACCCACGTAAAAGCTTGTCAGATTTTTACTAATTGGAAGAACAATGTCACTGTCGATGTCCTGACTGACAAACAGATTATGCAAGACTGTAAGTCCTGGCACTGTGTTCTGGATTGCATAGTGAATCTGATCATTACCATGTCAAAATGCAACATTGCATTTCGAGGTCACCATGAAAACGACAGCTACACCGACGATGACAGGCCCGCTCACGAGGATGTTTCCTGGAATTCATTCACTTAATTGCCAAATACGATCCTGTTTTGGAAAACTTGCTGAAGCAGCCAAAAGGAACCACAAAGTACTTGAGCGGGTCAATTCAAAATCAAATCATTTACATTCTGGCAAGAGATAGACGAAATGGCCGACGCACCGTTTGTATCTCATATAATGGATACAATAGTGGATTGCTCAAAGATGGATCAGTTGAGCAAACTATTTCGGTATGTGACTGTCAAAAAGAATGACGAAGGGAGGCCGGTAAGCTTGCATATCCAGGAATCATTCTTGGGGTTCACCGATGTTGAAAGCCAGAAGGGTCAAGATTTGGCATCCGTAATTACAAAGGAAATTGAAAGTGTCACTGACCTGAAGAAGACTCGCGGTCAAGGATATGATGGAGCCGCCAACATGAGTGGTGCTTACAAGGGTGTCCAGTCTTTAATGAAGCAGAAAGCACCAAAGGCCCGTTATGTTCACTGCAGTGCGTATGCATTAAATTTAGTCATAAATTATGCTGTTAAGAACGTGAAGGACATTCGGAACTTTTCTGACATGCTGGAAAAGCTGTATGTATTCCTCAGTGCTATTAGCAGATGGAATCGCTTACAGAAAGATAGTAGCTGCTGCTCAATTACATTAAAGCGACTTTGTCCTACACATTGGTCATCATGGAATCAAGCCTTGATAGCTCTTCGCAGCCGGTTTGTCAACGTGATGAAACTGTTGACTGTGTTGTCACTGACTGGCAAGGACAGTAATGAGAAAGGTGAGGCATCGTCGCTAAAGAAATATTTTGAACGCTTTTCGTCAATGATGAACATTGTTTTACTGTCGTGCATTCTGGGACCACTAGACATTATCTCCAAGAAAATGCAGTCACAACAATCCGATGTCACATCTGTTTGCGTTCTGTTGGAATCACTACTGAAGGACCTGAGTGAACTTCACAAAAACTGGGAGACTGTTTTGATCTCGGCCAAGGGGCTAGCTCAAAGTTGGGGCATGCCATCTGAGTTTGACAGTTCAGAGAGGGTTTCTCGTGTCAAGAAGTTTCACGATGAACTTTCAAATGACTGCAGACTAGAGTCAGTAGAACAGCGCTATAAGGTCGAAGTGTTCAGCAGAATCATCGACTACGCCATTGTCCAGATAACAACACGATTCAAGTCACTGCAAGATACTGACCAAGTCTTCACATGCTTGAAACCTATGACAATTACTGAAATGAATGATGACGAACTGCTGAAGATGTCAAAGAGTCTGATCATGGAGTACTCGGATGACATTTCAGATGAGCTGTCTGACCAACTGCTCTTGCTCAAAATGACTTTCAGTGTCACATTGTCAGCGCTGAAATCTATCAAGGACTTGGCCGAATTCATCTTGATAACTCATTCAGAATCATCTTCCAGCTTTCCGGATATAATCACTGCTTGTTTGCTGTATCTGACACTTCCTGTGACAGTTGCCAGCGCTGAAAGAAGTTTTTCGAAGTTGATAAAGACATTCTTGCGTAGTACAATGTCTGAGGTTCGACTTAGTTCTTTAGCCATTCTGTCGATTGAGAGCCGACGCCTGGAAGACGTGGACACTGACAAGATCATTGATAGTTTTGCTGATAAAGCCTGCAAGAAGTCATTCTAGGAGTAGGATTGAACAATGGAGGTACAATTCACATTCTGGTATCTATATAATGTACTGTTTTATAATTGTTTTTTTTTTACTTTTTGCTGAAATAGCACGTCTCCAGATTTCAGTGTTTTATGCCACTGTCATAGGTAAAGTGAACGTGACTATATGTGATTTCTTTGGCTTCGGTCATCTCAATGGCTTGGGTTCCCGGGGGGGGGGGTGTTGGGGCGCCTAGGAAAAGTTTGCCTCAGGGCGCTTCTAGCGTAGTTACGCCACTGGTACAATTCAATTGAAAAACATACAAATCTGTTAGGGGAAAAATATAAAAAATAAACATACAATAAGCTGGTTGCATATGTGTGCACACCCTTAAACTAATACTTTGTTGAAGTACCTTTTGATTTAATTATAACATTCAGTCTTCTTGGGTAGGAGTCTAGCAGCATGGCACATCTTGACTTGGCAATATTTGCCTACTCTTCCTTGCAAAAGCACTCCAAATCTGTCAGATTGCAAGGGCATCTCTTGTGCACAGCCCTCTTCAGGTTACCCCACAGATTTTCTATTGGATTTAGGTCTGGGCTCTGGCTGGGCCATTCCAAAACTTTAACTTTCCTCTGGTGAAGCCATTCTTTTGTTGATTTGGATGTATGCTTGGGGTCATTGTCGTGTTGAAAGGTGAAATAATTCTTCATTCTTCAGCTTTCTAGCAGAGACCTGAAGGTTTCGGGCCAAAAGTGACTGGTATTTGGAACTGTTCATAATTCCCTCCACCTTGACTAAACCCCCAGTTCCAGCTGAAGAATAGCAACCCCAAAGCATGATAATACCACCACCATGCTTCACCATGGGATGGTGTTCTTTTGGTGATGTGAAGTGTTTTTGCACCAAACATACCTTTTGGAACTGTTGCCAAAAGGTTCAACCTTGGTCTCGTCAGACCATAACACATTTTCCCACATGCTTTTGGGAGACCTGATGTATTGTTTTGCAAATTTTAGCTGGGCCTGGATGTTTCTGTGTGCAAGAAAAGGCTTCCATCTTGCAACCCTACCCCATAGCCCAGACATATGGAGAATATGGGAGATTGTCACATGTAGTACACAACCAGTACCTGCCAGAAATTCCTGCAGCTCCTTCAGTGTTGCTGTAGGTCTTTTGGCAGCTTCCCTGACCAGTTTATGTGTCTTGCCTTTTCAAATTTGGAGTGATGTCCACTTCTTTGCAATGTCACTGTTGCCCCATATTTTCTCCATTTTTTGATGACTGTCTTCACTGTGTTCCATGGTATATCCAATGTTGTGGAAATTTTTTTGTACCCTTCTCCTGATGGATACCTTTCAACAATGAGATCCCTTTGATGCTTTGTAAGCTCTCTGAGACCCATGGCTTTTGCTGTAACAGGCAGCTGAGTAAATGTCAGGAAAATCCTACTAGGATGGATGAACTTTATTTGGGGTTAATCAGAGTCTCTAACTGATGGCAGGTGTGTACCCAAGAAGACTAAATACTGTAATTAAATGAAAAGGTGCCTCAACAAAGTATTAGTTTAAGGGTGTGCACACTTCTGCAATCAGCTTATTGTACATTTTTTATTTTTTATATTTTTTTTCCCCTAACAGATTTGTTTTTCAAATGAATTGTACGGGTTATCGGTCACATTAAAGGTGGAAAAGTTTTTAAATGATTTATTGTGGTCTCATTTTTTATATCACAAACACCTGACATTTTAACAGGGGTGTGTAAACTTTTTATATCCACTGTGTATGTGTGTACATATATATATATATATATATATATATATATACACACACACACATAGATGTGTGTGTGTGTATGTGTGTGTGTTTGTGTATATACATATATATATATATATATATATGCACACACACAGATATATATATATATATGCACACACACACAGATATATATATATATACCTTCTACAGTCCGTTAAATTCAAAGGGACCTCAATGTCAAATGTAATGAAACTTTATTTCTCAAGTGTTTATGTATTAAATTATCTGCCTTGCATCATTCACTCTTCCTCTCTCATATTTCCTTCCTTGCCCTCTTCTTCACATCCGATTTCTTTTTCCCCAATGACTTGTACATGTTGTATATATGCAAATGTCAGTTTACAGTATTGCACCTAGAGTGTATGTAGATCATAGGAGGTTACTAGGCTAATGGCCCTGGGGCCCTTACAAGCCTAGCCAAGAGTTTATCCCCAAAAAAGAAACCTCAGTCAGCACCTGTCAACCCTATCAATGAGGAACACAGGTGGAACCCCTGGGACAAATTTGTGATTTCCCATCCACTCATCAAGTCTGCACTTGAAGAGCATCAGCAATATACTCTGACATGCATGGGAAGTCTATTCCACAGACAGGGCTGCTTCCGGGAGATAAACCTCTCTCTCCAGCAGGTTTTGTTGATGTCGCATATTAGATTCAGGCCTTTCAAGTAGGTAATGCATGAGGAGTTAGACTTACAGATATGGAGCATCCCTAGTAGGGCAGGGTCCGAGACTGCCTTGTAGGCATGACACAGATGACCTCTGAGCAATACGATACAGAGTAGTGTGATCGTGATTTGAGCCTGTCCGCAAAGGACAGGTGATGAAGGCCATGGATTCTCTTTGTAAGATTTCAGTGGCCTTTCCAGTTTGTGCAGATGTTTGGAGAGGTACATACCAAACAGGGATTTATACTCAATTATTGGTCTAATGAGGGAGGCATATAGAGAGACCTCCTTTTTTCTGGATGCAATCCCTTTACTTATGAGATGAACCATCTGAGCACTGCCACTACATGATGGTTGAATGTGAGATGGTTATCAGCCTGACTACCCAGGTCTCTCACCACCGGTTGTGTGCATAGGGGGCTGCTGTTGATGTGGTAATTAGTAGGGACAGTGTTTTTGCTGAATGGTATGATGATACATGTTTGGGGGGGGTTAGCTTGAGGCCATGATTTTGGCACCAGTTATTAGTTGCTGTGAGACCCTCTTGCAGTATGTTAACATCATGTAGGGAGTCAATGACAGCACCCAACTTAGTCATCTGCAAGTTTGGTCAGCCACAGGCCTTTTGCCTTTGCCTGGACCTCTGAGAAGTAGATGCCAAACAGTAGGGGTCCCAGGGCAGATCCCTGGGGAACTCCACTAGTGACAGGTCTGCTATTGGAGGTGGAGGCACCTATTTTTACCTTGATGGTCCTGTCAGTGAGCTAGTTGGACACTCACCTGATGAAACAGGAATTTACACCAAGTTGTGTTAGCTTTTGATGATGCTCAAGTGGGGGATTGTGTCAAAGGCCTTGGCCAAGTCAAGGTAAGCTGTATGTACTGACTTTCCCTCAACCAAGGCCTTGATGATAGTCTCAAAGAAGTCAACCAGGTTCAATAGACAAGATCTGCCCTTGACAAATCTGAACTGGGTGGGCTCAAGTGCTTGAAGATTATCTGTGTCCTTGTTTATGAGATCCATAATAATGTGCTCCAGTTTCCAGGGTCAGTAGTGGCATCACCTTTGTGCAAGGGGGTGACAATGGCACTTCTTCACTCTGCTGGAATGAAGCCTGTACTCATGCTGTGGTTGAATAGGGTGCTCAATGGTGTAGCCAGTTCTTGCTGGAGATGGTGCAGAATACTGCCTGGGATATCCCATGGAAGCTATGTTCTTTGCCTTGGATAGGGCCTTTAACACGATCTATGGAGATGTGAGGTGTGGGACAAGTATCAGGGATGTCAAAAGGGCCTTTGGGGGACAGGGGAGTGAAGCTTGTGCTGAGCCTATCTGCTAGCAAGTTGGCTAAGTCAACAGGATCAGTGTAAGTGATACTGTTAAGTACTAATTTGGAACAAACCTGGGCTTTGCCACTGAGGTTCCGGATGCAACTGCGGTAGTACTAACACATACATGTATGCCTTTTCAACAAATGGTCTACATTTTTACTTTGATTTGATTTCTACACTGCATATTCAATCTGCTGTGACCACCTTGTGTGCAGTTGAAAACAAGCAGTAGTTAAAAAAAAAATTAAACAAATAAAATGAATCGTGTGTGGACAGAAAACAGATGATTACACTCAGTGTACTGGCCAAGACACATTTTTCAAAAATGCACTATTATCAAGACATGCAAGAAAGATGCCTTGGAGTAGGCATGTGCATATCAAAAGGCAGAGATGAAGTACAGAGGGGAAGCACCCTGTGGAGGTGACAGATATTAATGAACAAACATCAGCTCTCAGGATGTAATTTGAAATGAATGTCTGTGAAGGTATTTTATGCAAATAAAATTATGAGAGAACACAGCAACATTTCTTCTGAAGTGCAGGGTTGACACCTCCTCACCTCAGCAGTAAACACAACAGTCACGTCTCTGAATGACTTCAAAAATCATAATGTGTGATGGCAGTTGAATAACAATGACCTAGAGAGTGTTTTCAATAGGAAGGGAGAGTCACTGCAAGAAAACAGCAGTGATTCTATCTGAAAGGCCAACTGCAGACATTGTGACTCCTATGTAAATGAGTGCTTGATTTTTGAGAGACACTGGAAGAACAGGTTTGACAAAAGTTAATGGGATGGGAGTTATCTCACAAGTAGCCATAACCCCCCCCCCCCCCCCCAGTGTCCTAATTGTGCTATCTGATGACATCAGATAGATCTTAATGCAAAGAAATCCAAGATGACTTCTCTGCTTAATTTAGCAGAAGCATATCGGGATCAAGCAGGGATGGAAATTAAACCAGAAGTAGATAAATATCTGGCAGCAACTGAATGTGCCAAAAAACAAAGGAAAGAATTATAAGGTGAAGGACCACATGAGAAGGCAAGAAATGTGGAAAAAGCATAGCTATAGTTCCAAGTATAGAAAACTTAGAACCTCATGTTGATCAGGAACAAATGCAGGAATGGTTAAGGAGAGGCAAATTCAAACCAAGACAGTGGGTTACGTACACTCTGGTTTACAAAGGCCATTGAACATGTGGTAGAAACAGACAAATGTAGGGTTTGCAAAACTGAATTGAAAACAATCGCACACCTTGTTGCTGGTTGCGACATACTAATGACAGCAGGACTATATACTGACAGGCATAATAATGTGACAAGACTGTTGCACTGGGGATTGTGCAAGCATTATGGTAATGAAGTGACTGAAAAACACTGGAAACATGAGCCACAAAGCATCATAGAAAATGTTGAAGTTTATATATTACATGGGATCACCCATTACCAACAGTTCAAAAGATAGAGTCTAGAAAGCCAGATATAGTGGTCCAAGAAAAGAAGAAAAAAGTAGCATTGATCATTGAAATCAGTACACCCCGTGACTATAGTGTCTTGTGTACATTGCATTGCAGGTTCGTTTAGAATCATTTCAAGTACTCTTTATAGCTTCAAGATCCACGTTTATAACGAACACTTTTGGTATATCTATGTTAAGGTACGGACAATCTTGTTTATAATATGTTGACTTTGGACTTAAAAACACTATTGGGGGTCCGTTTTCAGTACTGAGACATTTTTTGCAACAGGATTAGAAGCTATATGGGACAGTTTGGTACATGTCTAAAAACAGGAACGCCAAAGTATTACGTTGCGACAGGGCGGCCATCTTCTTTTTGGGTTACGTATGCTCATAGCCAGTTTGTTGGTCAACATCACAAAGAAATTGAAAATCTGTATAATACGGACATTTTATAAACGTGTCGGATATATGTGAATGCAATGGGAACTATATCAGTTTTGAAACTTTGTGTAATGGACAAAACCTGTAACTCACGAGGTATTTTTGTATAAAACCTTGGCGAATTGTGAATGATATAACTCTGAAACTGTCCAACCTTATGATACTGTGAGTGCACCTTATCGCTCAGTTAATCCGCTGAAACCATTTGAATATACATGCATTTGTAACATGTGTGAGACATGTTATATTACATATTGGAATATGGCAATAATAGGATTGTAATATTTGAACAATTATATTGCAACTTTTTGTGTATGAATATATGATTGATTGAGGTTCTCAATAACTGTGGCTCCATTTATCTTGTGTTTCTGGCCAGGTGTGGGCTATTCATAATTGGCTAACATTAATAACCGAATACATAGCACGGATACTCCTTTTTGTGGCTGATTTAATATATTAGATGTAAATTATACAGTGTCCAGGGTGCTAAGTCCAAAACAATTATTTGAAAATAGAATGTCCTGATGATACTATTAAGCAGGGAGTCTGAGTGTCATTTTATTAGGTTACCATATTTCAACTATTGGTTAAGGAACAAGTGGGCGTATACAACACTAATTTTGAATAATTTGATTATCTTTTGGTAACAACACTGTGCTTAACATTATCTGGGCCTAATGTGTTATTTATAACTGAATTTTGGAGTAGCCTGGGACTAAAATATAACAGTTACTCCCAAATGTCTTATATTTACATATCTTTTCTATGTGTAATAGGAAATTTTGTTGAGACCATTATTTATGTTTTATCACATATTGTTTAAATGAATATTAACAACATTTAATATACAGTTTAACCACTTGATAATTGTCATATGGTATGTCCAGGACTGATGCAGCAATTCTTTGACTGTGTATCTTTAAATATACTAGTAAATTAGCTGTTTTGATTTAGTAGTTTGGTTGAGACCTTTTTGTTATGGTTTATGTAACACAAAAACACATATATTGTATACGTATTTTACAATCCATCAAGTTGGTTGAATCAACCCATTATCCTTAAGACTCTAGGAGTATAACTGCTATTTCTCAGTATCATCCCCTGTGATAAGGAAAGTTATAAAGTATATTAGGTCATGAGCTAGATATAGCCATATATATACTGACTTTAAACTGAATTTATTACCATCTAGACCTTTGGATTGGTATAGATATATTGGATCACCATAGGAACCTTGGTATTGTATGTAACAAGATACTATTATATAGCATTTTTTGCTTTATATGCATGCTATTGGTTTGAAGGACCTATATCAGACATAGGATTAACATATGTTTGCTACATATTGCTTGTGTATACATGGTGGAACTAAACACTGGGGTACACTTTACTAGTCAAATTATTACAAATCATTTTTGCATTGTGTTTCATATAGACAGTTGTTTATGATTTCATGTTATACTTGTTGTTTAGTATCTTATGACTCCATGTGCTTTGGCTAACTATATTTTTTGGGTTCTGCCCTTGGCCAAACTTTTTTCCATTGATACTAGTTGCTTTTTTGGAACCTTGGTAGCCGAGATATACCCTATTTAAATAATATCAGGCACAACTCTTTGGACATTCTAAACAGTCCATTTGAATTTAGGCCTTGAATTTTGGATCAGTATTACAAATATGGATTTGGATAACATCCTTCAAGGATTATGTGCTGATCGAGACGATATTGGGGTGTTTGGTGTGGACCACGTCTCAAGCAGTAATCCAAATAATACTAACATTAAAACATCTGATGGATGTGATTTGGCCTTTCAAAATCTTAGTCAGGGTCTTAAAAATCTTAGAGCCAATATTTGGCATTTGAGATTATTTTGTGCGTACATACATCAGGATATGGCCCCTAGAGATCTTAGGATAAGATTGCAACCTATGGTTGGTAGATCTGAAGAGAGACTAACCATGGAATGAAATAAAGCTTTGCAAGAGGGATCTATGATATTTGTCAAAATCCTGGCCTCTTATTATGAAAGAATTATTGATGAAAACCTATTAGAAGTTAGAAACATATGTGAGGAATGCAAAAAGTATCAGTCACTCTCCACATATGAAAGTTCTGTGGTTAGGCTGTCCAAAGAATTGGCCTCTTATGAAAAAATAACTAAAGACAGAAAAATCAAAAAATTTAATAGGGATATCACGGACTACAAAAGGGGACGCCCATTTGACACTTATAGATCTGTCAGATTTATGGACATAAATCAAGGAGTGACCAAGGGCAGAACCAAAAAAAGACCTAGGTCTATATTGAAACACTATGACAAATCTATGACTAGTACTTCGGGGGAGGAATCCTCCTACACTGATAGTGAGAATGTACAGTTCCAAGACTCACCAATGCGGAAAAGGTCTAATTCCACACTTCCTTTAGAAGGGGAAAAAGGCAGCGGGGTGGCCGCAAACATAAACATGGGAAGCAGAACAGACTCGGTGGAGGGATTGATAGAAACACTATTGAGACAATAGTACATGAATACAAAACTGTACTCAATTTGTCTGATGTCATTTTAACTAAAGAACAAGAACAACTTTTGAATAAAGGTTTGGGATTGTACCAAGTTTCTTTTGTGATGAATATAATATTGTGTCTGATGTTATGGATTTTTGTCGTAACCTTAATCTTAAAATATATTTTTCAGACCAAACTTTCCCAATAACTCAAAGATCTAATGACTTCAAATTTCAAAAATCTAAATTTCAACCTCCCATGAACAAACATGTGTCTATTTTTCAACAATCAGTCTTAAGGGATTTACATTTTCCACAATTTGAATCTTGTATCATGGGTCAAAATATTACTACATCTGAAGGAATGGCCCTGGCTGAATTAAGAAATAACCAGGACATAGCAATATTACCATCTGATAAAGGAAGGGCGGTTGTGATCTTGAATATGAATTATTATCTTAAGGAAGGTTTGGATCAACTATCGGACACAAAATGCTATATGCATATATCTATAGATCCCACCATTAATTTCAAAAAATAAATTGATACATTTCTTACCCTGGCTATGGAAGAAGGTATTATTACACAAAATACAGCAAAACATCTTACGGTGACGGATCCCCAGAAACAGATTTTGTATTTGCTTCCCAAAATTCACAAATCTATTTCTAAACCACCAGGTAGACCTATTGTATCAGGCATTGGCTCATTTACTGAACCACTTTCAGTATTTTTGACACAACAACTCCAACCACTATTGAAAAAGGTTAGGGCCAGAATACAGGACACGACACAATTCTTACAGATTATACAAGACACCCAATTGGAACCACATTGGCTTATGTGTACATTGGATGTTAAATCATTGTACACTAGTATACCTCATTGGGCAGGGTTGCAGGCTTTACAATATTGGTTAGAAAATGCCAAATTATATCCACCAGGCTTTAACACACTGATCATCTGCATGGCTGAACATGTGCTCAATAAAAATGTGTTCTACTTTCAGGGAGAATGCTATTGGCAACTTCAAGGTACTGCTATGGGGGCATCTTTTGCCCCCATATACACCGATTTATTTATGGCATATTTGGAAGAATGTCTGATATACAATCCACTCCATAATATCTATATGGTTGAAATAGATATATGGTGTAGATACCTTGATGATTGCTGGATGGTGTGGTGTGCTGATGCAGTATATTTACAGGAGTTTGTGGAATATCTTAATAGCAACATCTGGGGGTATACATTTCACTGCAACATTCCACCCCAAAACTATTGATTTCCTGGATGTTACAGTGTACAGGAATAATGACCATACATTTGAGTACCAAAATTCACAGGAAATATCCACAATACAATACACTACTTCACGCATCTAGTATGCATCCGCGCCACACCATCCGCAACATACCAAAATCCTAATTTCTTAGGATTAAACGCATTAGTTCAACTAGGGATTTTGATGAAGCCAAAGTAGATCTCCAGAAGAGATTTTTGAACAGAGGATATCATCCATTTGACATAACATCAGCCAGTATATGGTCAGACCAAAAGGATAGGAACACACTACTTCAATATAAAACTAACCAACCATCCAAACAAGAATCCTCATTGAGGTTTGTTACTACCTATGGTAGAAACCATAATGTTATTAGAAATACCCTTGATGCTAATTGGAATATTTTATTAGTGAATGATCATCTGAGAGACATTCTGGGTCCTGAATGTCAGTTTTCTTATAGACGAGGAAAAATGCTAGGAACATTATTCTCACACTATATACATAAAAAAAGTGGTGTAGCCATCTAAGAACAAATGACTATATTTGGGGACCAACTGCTGGGCACATTTCCGTGTGGCCACTGTACATCTTGTAATCAAGTAAGTAAACTCAAACAATTTACGAGCATTAATACGAGTCGAGTTTATGATCTTAGAGTTTTTGGTAACTGTAGCAGCAGTTGGGTGATATACTTGGCAACATGTCAATGCTCAGCATTTTATGTTGGGCAAACATCATGCTCATTATGGATCAGAATGGGTGAACACAAAAGTGATATCTCGACACACTGTTAAACATCACAATGCAAAGTTTATGTTTATGATTATTGATAAAATCACTGGAGATAGGAGCAACCAACAGGGGTGGCATAGCATTTTGAACCACAAGGAGAAATACTGGATTATCCATTTGGGAGCTCTCTTCCCCCCTGGCCTTAATGACCATTTGTAATCCTATAGGTATGCTGACACCATGATCAGCCTGAATTTTAAAACAAATACCAATAACTTGTATAATATGTAGTTTAGTATTGTATAGACTATGTGGTTAGGCTACATATGAAATGTTTTCCAATGTTTCTCAATATTGAATGTATCATCATGATGTTCTCTATGAGATGGTATTATAACATGAATGCTGTAATTTTTGTGCTTATTCTAGAATATACAATTGTTGTATACCATTTTATTAGGAGTAGGAATCACTTAAATTAGATCCATAATTTTTACAAATCATTTGGATTGACTCTAGCTATTTATGCATATTTCTGTATCGAACTATTAATAAGCATGCAACAGGCTTCTTATTACTGGTTATCATATCAGCATATTTTTTGGACATACCATTTATCCATATAGTTTTGTCTTTGTTATTGTGAAATTATGGTTTAACAGACTATATTGTGGCATTTAGGACCTTATTATTTATTGTTTTCACCCAAATAATATATTCACAGGCTATGTAACTATTTAACATTTCTTTAAGTACCTTAACATATACACATATGTATTTAACTTTGCTATATGATTCATGTATAGGGGACAATATAGTTACTTCCATATAATAATCAAAATGTTTTTCTGAATATATGTTTTAAGTAACTATTAAAATACCAGCTTTTGGTTTGGATTGTACCATTTTCCGATTGGTTTCTGGTAGGTATAAATATTCATGAAAAGTTGTAAGGATGTAATTTGCTTTTTCACTGAGGAAGGCTGTTTAGCCGAAACCAGTTTGAACTGAATAATATCTTTTTCTGTGGCACTATATGCCTTAGTTTTATTTTTACATATTAAAGTTGATTAAGCTGCACATGCTGGCCTCTAGTGTTTTCTTCTATATTGGTTTGGCCGGGCATACCGTACTTGCGAGGCATAGAGTTTGTGCGGATTGGGTAATAGACCTTAATTCTGAGGGAGATGTGGCTGAGCAGATCGAGGTGGACTCATCAGTATATTGGATACAGCTGACATTCGGGATGACTGTATAAAGGTTGTTTATAAAGATGAAAAACAGTAGGGGTCCTAATATGGAGCCTTGTGGCACTCCAAGGGTGTTAGGTAATAGGTTGGAGAGCTTGTTCTGACAGAGAACAGCCTGCTGCCTCCCACTGAGGTAGGATTTAAACCATTGAATGGCACTGGAATTTAGAAAGATTGCAGGGTGTGAATCAAAAGTTGGTGATCCACCATGTCAAATGCCTTTAAAAGATCCAAGAAGAGGGCTGAGGATATTTGATTATTGTTACGATTATTAATGGCATTGGTAAATGCTAGTAGGGTTGTGCTGTGGTGTGGACGGAAGCAGTGTTGGGTATCGGCCATGAGGTGATTCTGAATTAAGTGGTGCATGAGTTGTTTGTGTATACATTTTTCCATAATCTTAGCTAGTGGAGAAAGTATAGCTAACGGTCTGTAGTTGGAGAATTCATTGGAGGAACCTCCTTTATGTAGTGAGATTATATAGGATGTTTTCCAAATTGTGGGAATGTTAGCCTCTGTTATGGTGCGGTTAATTAGCATAGATACTGGATAGGCTATGGCATCAGCTGATTTTTGAAGGTACTCAGCAGGGAGTTGATCAGCTGTGTGTGTGGTAGGTTTTAATTTTTTGAGCACGGTACGGATAAGTGCTGTGGACACCGATTGGAAGCTGAATGAGAGTAGGTTTATAGGGGTGTTACTATCAGGGCCAAGGGAGCTGGGAGGTAGTTGGCTAGCTAGGGCTTGAATTGTCTCTGCAAAGAAATGGTTAAAACTGATCAATGGTAGCGGTGGGGATAGGGGTAGACATTTTTCCACAATGGAGTAGATCATTCAGACCTGCCCAGAACGTCTGAGGATTGTTCTGGTTTGCTGTCTGTAAATTACAGTAGTATTGTTCTTTGCCTAGTGAAATGGATTTTTTAGTCCCATTTCTAGCTTGCCTGTATTTAACATGATAGTAGGGGTCTTTAGTGGAGCACCATAGAGCCCAAATTTTGTTTCTGCTGGAAATTTTTAGTCTAGATTCTTTAGACAGCCATGGGGCAGTTTTTGCCTTTGTTCACTTAGAACGGGCAGGTGCTTGCAAGTCAAGGATATTAAGAAATCTATTGTTAAAATATGCAACTGCCTCTTCTAAGGGGAGGTGTTTTAGCATAGATCAGTTACAGGAGAAGTTCCTGTTGGAATTTGACCGAGTTAAAGTTTACTTTGTTTCTGACTTTCCTGAGTAAGGATTGATGAGGAATAATGACTTTTTGCTTAACTATATAAGAAGGTGATCACTCAGATCATGGGGGGGGGGGGGGGGGCACCGGCAGTGTACAGTTGGGGGGTTCTATTTACAAGTACCCAATCGAGTATGCTTTCTTTATGTTTACCTAGCCTGGTTGGGGTGGTTATGATTTGAGTAAATGCATGTAGGTTGATGTGGGTGGTAGGGAATTCTGAGGAACAGGTGCCCCAGTCTATGTTAAAGCCATGAAGTAATAGGGTTTCTTGTGGGAAATAACATGAAATCCAGTGTAGGTTATCTCTGAGTGTGGTTATATTACCTGGGGGAATATACATACAGATAATGTTGATGCATTTACTTTTGTTAATTTGCAATTTAGTGGCCAGGATTTCTTTATTAATTTGAGGTGGTTAACATCTATGGTCACATTCAGTACGGATTTATAGAGTATAGCTACCCCACCCCCCCTTCCTGGAAACACGGTCTAGCCTGTGAATGTTATACCCAGGTGGTAACACTTCATTGTCAGTTGTGGTAGGTTTTAACCAGGTCTAAGTTAGACAGAATCTCAGGGGAGTAGACAGCCAGGAGTGCATGCAGTTGATCTATCTTGTTATTGATGCTTCTAATATTTAGATGACAGGCCAGGAGAGAGTTGGCAGGTCTACTAATTGTGGTTTTGTGGCTTTGGTGGCAAATCGAGGGGGTATATATATCAGAGGTGGATGGGCCAGGGTTGGGATGAATGTCACCAGCAAGTATAAAACTAGGACTATACTTAGTGATAAGCTTCAGGAGTTTGTTTAAAAGTTTGTAATATTGTTTGGCTCTAGGAACTTATGTGCCTGCCTGGGGTTTGCATGCTGAAAGAGTGAACAAACTGCTGAAAATGAAAAACTGCTAATCCACACCAAAGAATCCTGAGTAGACCTGTATCACACACCAGTTGAGTCCAACTAGATCCACAAAAGCAGTATTTATTAAGCTCACAAATGATAGAACACTGACTTTTCGTTAATCCACAATAGTTTAACTTCATCAGATACACACTTCCTTAGAAGCAAGAGTTTAAATAACCCACTTGTCACACCACATGGTCTACAACCAAAGGTTGTTGGGTGTGGCAGCTAACACTCCTAAAAGGAACCCTTCCCTCTAAAGCACAAAAGCTAATTTTGTAACACCAAACAGAATATCCAGTTTGATAAAAATGTGTCAATGTACGCGTATGAATGCATACAAGTGAAAGATTCACTGAATGCAACACACTGTAGTTCAAAAATACAGAAATAAACAATGCATATTGAAAATACCAATAAAATACTTAAAACAAGTACTGTTTTTCAAACAAGCAACCATCTTCCTGTTGCACTAAAATTTGATATAACCAGTGTTTACAGATGCACACATTTTAACCAAGTCGAGTGATTCAATGCCTTTTAAATAATACCAAAGACAGTGTCACTATAACAGCCTCACACAGTTACTGACAGTAGTACCCACTGTTTATCTATTCAAACTTTTCAGTTTTAAAATGCACATGATGGAACTAATTTCATTGGTAAAGGCAGGACCCCTGTCTCTCTTCATCTGTACTTCTTGTATTAAATCTTGAACTAGGTTAAACGGGTACCCCCTCTTCAAGAACATACCCTTCATAGGTTCATAGGTTCATACTAGGCTATCTGCCCTAGGGCATTTATAAGCCTAGCCAGAGTGTGTGTGGCTTTCACCACCCCTTAGGATGAGAATACTATACCCATTAGTTTGCTGTGCCTCTGTCCAGCAGTGATACAGAGATGATTCCCGGGGTAAACCTACGATCTCCCATCCACTCGTCAAGATTTCTCTTGAACAGAGTCAGTGAGGGGCTCTGCCTCACATGGACTGGGATTCTGTTCCATAGTGGAGGGAGTCTCTGGGTGATGAATCTGTCCCTCCAGCACGTCCTATTTATATCCGTGTTGAGGTTTAAGTCTCTTGCTCTCGTGGCTCTGGTGGATTTGGATTTTTGAGGTGGAGCATGTCCATTAATTCCGGGTTGGACATGGCCTTGTATGACAGGCACAGATCACCTCTGAGCAGCCGGTATGCGACTGAATATAGCTGGAGTTTCTTCAGACGGGCATCGTATGACATATGTTTGAGCCTTTATCCTTTTGGTGAGGAACTTTTGGGGTCTTTCCAACTGCTGCAGGTGTCGGGTAAGGTACATTCGAATGGGGCGTTGTACTCAATCATTGGTCTGATAAGTGAAGAGTACAGGGGTACAATGACCTCTCCTGATCTGGATGTGAATCCCTTCATGATCAGGTGGGCAATGTAGAAGGTCTTCCTAACCACTTTGGCAATGTGAGTGTCAAAAGAGAGGTTACTGTCAACTTGGGTCCCCAGGTCCCTGATAACTTCTTCCGTGTTTAATGGATTACCACCTATGTGGTAATTAGGGGTTACCTTGTTTTTCCCAAAGGGTATGACTATACATTTTTGGCATTTAGCTTAAGGCCATGGCTCTGGCACCAGTTATCCATTTCTATGAGACCTTTCTGGAGGATGTCTGTGTCTGATGGAGTGTCAATTATGGTGCCCAGTTTGCAGTCATCTGCAAATTTTGTCAGCCACAATCCCCTATGTTTGCCTGCACTTCAGAAAAATAAATGCCGAACAAGAGGGGCCCAGGACTGAGCCCTGTGGGACACCGCTCGTGACCGGCTTAGAGTCTGACATGGCACCAGCAACTCTAACCCTGTGTGTTCTGTCCTTGAGCCAGTTTGCAACCCATCTTGTGACATATGGGTTTACATCTAAGCTGGTGAGCTTTTCTATGATGCCCGAGTGGGGTATTGTGTCGAATGCTTTTGCTAGGTCAAGGTAGGCTGTGTGAACTGCCTTACCCTCATCAATGGCCTTAGTGACTGTTTCGAAAAGTCGACCAAGTTCAAGAGGCAGGATCTGCCCTTGACAAAGCCAAATTGGGTAGGATCCAGTGTCTGTAGGTCCCCAATGTCTTTATTTATGAGTTCCATTATGATCCTCTCCATAGCTTTGCAGACATGGCTCGTCAAGCTTATGGGCGGTAATTTCCAGGGTCCGTGAAGCACCGCCTTTGTGGAGTGGGACCACAGTTGCCGTCGCCATTCTTTGGGTGCGTATCCTGTAGTAAGGCTAAGATTAAACAGCAGCCTTATGTGTGGGTTTAGTTCCTCATTGAGTTCGTGTAGCACACAGCCGGGGACACCATCCGGTCCCATTGATGCTGTGTTTTTGCTTTAGAGAGAGCAGCTCTCACCTGGGCATCTGAGATGTTTGGGAGGCTAGACTCTGGTGGGATAGATATTTCTCCTTTTGGGGGAGGGAGGGAGAAATTTGCACTGAACCTGTCTGCCAGTATGTTGGCAATGTCTGTGGGTTCAGTGATTTTTATCATTTTGGACTAATTCTGAGCATATCTGGGAGTTTCCACCCAGGTTTCTAACATAGCTAAAGAAGGCTTTATGATTGTCTTTTGTGTCATTAGCGATTTTTCTCTCAAAGTTGGCCTTGGATGATTTTATGAGTGATCGTAGTTTTTGCTAGTATTGATCAGAGATGCCTTCCCATTTAGGGATTTTGCTCTGTCATGTAGTAGCTTTCTCCTCTTGTTGTAGAGTTTGTTTATGGCTGGAGTCCACCAGACCGGGCGCCTGCCTTTGGTGGAAAAGGTCTTGATTTTATTAGGGATTGCTTGATCCATACATTCCTGGAGGTGCTCGTAGAAGGCATTTGTAAGGGTTTCAGCAGCGTGGGTTGTGGTTTCCACTGGCTCGGGGCCTTGAAGGATACCACTCCAGTCTTAAGAAGTGTGAAGTTTGCTTTTGAGAAGTTCTTCACTGTGGTCTTTTGCTGGGGGTGGGGCGGGATGTGGATCTCCAGTGAGATTAATTTATGGTCTGATCTCACCAATGAGGGATATACTTCGGTGTGGAGCATTTTGTCCCCATGTTTGTGATGATCAGGTCTAGTATATTTTCTCCTCTTGTGGGAATGGTGACTAGTTGTTCCATAGCATTTGAGTTTATGAACTCAAGGAACCTTTGGGCTAGGGTGTTGGGGCTTGAGTAATGTTCCCAGTCTATGTTTGGGTAGTTGAAGTCACCCAATATGATGGTGTTTGGAGAGACATTTATACTCTCCAGTGTCTTCAGGAAGGCTGTGTGGGTTTCCTGAGTTTGAGAAGGTGGTCTGTAGCATGTTACAAACTGTAGGGCAGTTTTACCTATGGTTAATTGCACCTGGATGGTCTCCGATGCTTCGTGCGTTGCCACTAACCTGGAGGTGTGGGTATCCTTTATGAATATGGATACTCCCCTCCTTTTGTAGTTCGGTCCGGATTTTGGGGCCAGAACGCATGATATGAGGTATAACCTGATAGTGCTGGGGTGCTCTCAGGAGCCTTGAACCAGGTTTCAGTCACAGCACAAACATCGATGTTCTCCATACTGAGGAGGGCTTCGAGGCGTGCATCTTGAGGTTTAGACTTCTGGCATTGAGCAGTATTACCCTTAGTTTTTCTCCATTTTTGTTTTCTAGGGCGGTAGGTTTATCATTTGAGCCTTGCCTAAAAAGGCACTATGGGGTGGCAAGAGCCTTTGCCAATATCTGGAAGCCCAGGGTGACAGGTGCAAGCCGTCCCTTGTGAAGCAGCGTGGCTTGTCAAGCATGTCATCCCAGGCAGACAGACATTGGATCCCCTTAGAATGACACCAGTAATTAAGCCAATTATTAAAGCTGATCATTTTGTCTCTGTATTGTGGCATCATTCTTGGTGAGGGTAGGATACTGCTCAGGGTCAGGGTCATACCGGCCTGGGCTACATAATCTGAGAGCTCCTCTATGTCTCTTTTCATGTAGTCCAGGGAGGTACGTCTCAGGTCGTTCACACCGGCATGGACAATGACTGAGTCATACTTGTACTTGCTGTGGAGTGACCCGAGTGCTTGTGTTATGTGGCGGATTCTAGCGCCTGACAGGCAGCTAACTGTGATCTTTTCCTTGTTCAGTCTGGTGAGTGGGATGTCAGTGTGTCTGACTATGGAGTCACCTATAACAAGTGTGTCTGGCATTGTGTTTGGCCTTAAGGGCTGTGACTGTTTAGCACACTGACTTTGAGAACTATGTGTTGCATGTCTTATGTCTTGAGGTGGCAGTTGCTTGGGTGTCTGCTTTGGAGGCCTCTGTAGTTTTGGTAGATTTTTGATCAGTGCCTCCAAGTATGTCTTTGTGTGTTTATGTGTTTGTTTTGCAGTTGTGATAGTTCTATGTGAAACTGGGTTTATGGTGTGCGTGGTTTCCTTCTCCTCCTGTCTGGTCTTGCCAGTCCTGAGTTGAGAGAGCTCAGCCTCCAGTTTGGCTATATAGTTGCATCTCTCACATGTATTTGTGTTTTGTGGGAGAAGGAGTGGGTTGTCTGTGTACATGAGGCAATTGTAACATTGCCTCAAGATGCCCAGATTCACCAGCTGAACAGGAGAGGACGCTAGCAATTGACCCTTCGACATGCTAGAAAAAGTGAAAAAGTTTGCTGTGTAACTGAGTCAGAAGGGACCTATAGGGAAATGGGTACTCAAGGGGATTCTAGGCTAATGTAGTACTTTGTTTAGTATACAAGTACTTTACCTATATAAAAATGCTTTAGGAGCAAGTGCTGAGCTATTGAGATAGAGAATAGACTGTTTAGATTGCAAGTAGAGAAGTTCTAAGGGAAAAATTGAAGAGCAGACTTTACAGAGCCAGAAATAGTTTAACCTTGTTTAACTGGTGCTGCCTGATGGTGCTCTATGGGCAACTCCGCGCTAAATCACGCCAAAGCGCGCTAAAGCGGGCTTTATAGCAGGGGGTTGAAAAGACCTAGGAATTGACCCAAAATGGCCAATAGACTACAAGTTTCTGGCTGGAACCACTGCTCTAGGGACAAATAGGCTGCTCAGTGCTCCCCACTCCCACTGGTGAACAAAGAAGCTTCCCTTTATCCAAATAAGGATATGGAATAGCACAGGAACCAAGCCAAAGCCCAGAGATCAGCAAACTCTGAAGACTGGACTATTCTAGTTCAGTAAGGTGGGAAACAAGATTTTTTTTTTTTTTTTTTTTTACAGAAAACAGAGGAAAAACAGACAGTAAATGCTATAAATGCTTTTAAACAGCTAGCGCACTTGAGTGTGTTAGCCTACAGGTAAAATTAAGCAACAAATAACTTTTTAAAAGTGCAAAACAGTTAATCAACACAAAAACAGTTTAAATAGAATGCAGAGCTGTATAAACAGGCGAAAATGCAGTCGCTAAGCAGTAAATAATCAAAAGCCAGAAAAAATACTTAAATCAGGAAAAAGTCACTCTTTTGCTCTCTGCTGCTTGTAGAACTCTGCAGGACACCACGAGGAGCTGTGCTGAGTTGAATACAAGCGGCGCTAAGCGGGCTTTATTACAGGGGCTGAAAGAGCTAGGAATTGACCCAAAATGGCCAATAGACTACAAGTTTCTGGCTGGAACCACTCCTCTAGGGACAAACAGGCGCTCAGTGATCCCCACTCCCACTGTGAACAAAGACGCTTCCTTTTATCCAAATAAGGATATGGAATAGCACAGGAACCAAGACAAAGCCCAGAGGTCAGCAAACACTGAAGACTGGACTATTCTAGTTTAGTAAGGCGGGAAAACAAGATTTTTTTTTTTTTGTTTTTTAATTTTTTGCAGAAAACAGAAGAAAAACAGACAGTAAATGCTATAAATGCTTTTAAACGGCTAGCGCACTTGAGTGTATTAGCCTACAAGTAAAATTAAGCAACAAATAACTTTTTTAAAAGTGCAAAACAGTTAATCAACACAAAAACAGTTTAAATAGAATGCAGAGCTGTATAAACAGGCGAAAAAGCAGTCGCTAAGCAGTAAATAATCAAAAATCCAGAAAAAATACTTAAATCAGGAAAAAGTCACTATTCTGCTCTCTGCTGCTTGTAGAACTCTGCAGTACACCACGAGGAGCTGTGCTGAGTTGAATACAAGCGAAAAAGCGCGCTAAAGCGGGCTTTATTACAGGGGGCTGAAAAGAGCTAGGAAATGACCCAAAATGGCCAATAGACTACAAGTTTCTGGCTGGAAACCACTCCTCTAGGGACAAATAGGCCGCTCAGTGCTCCCCACTCCCACTGGTGAACAAAGACGCTTCCTTTTATCCAAATAAGGATATGGAATAGCACAGGAACCAAGACAAAGCCCAGAGATCAGCAAACTCTGAAGACTGGACTATTCTAGTTCAGTAAGGCGGGAAAACAAGATATATATATATATTTTTTTTTCTTTCTTTCTTTTTTGTAGAAAACAGAAGAAAAACAGACAGTAAATGCTTTTAAGCGGCTAGCGCACTTGAGTGTGTTAGCCTACAGGTAAAATTAAGCAACAACTAACTTTTTAAAAGTGCAAAACAGTTAATCAACACAAAAACAGTTTAAATAGAATGCAGAGCTGTATAAACAGGCTAAAATGCAGTCGCTAAGCAGTAAATAATCAAAAAAACAGAAAAAAATACTTAAATCAGTTATAGCAAATACAGTTATAACAAATGCTCTGAAATATACTGTATATTTCCAAAATGTTTGAGAAGGACAGTCAGAACACAAGAAGGTTCAGGCGAAAGAGAAAAAAAAAGTTTTGTTTTACTTTTGATAGGGAAAAGGAGGAACAGAAGGCCTTATCAAATGTTCTCTCTGTATTAAGCAGAATGAGCTAATGACACTAGACTGGGAGGTGTGTCACAGTAGGGGTGGGCAACTGCAAAGCCACCAAGTATAACAGCAAGACACCAACAGGGAGGGAGAGTGGGACAAAATAGCCTACAAGACAGCAAGCACTACAGAGACAAATGAAAGTTTTTAAACAGATAAGGATTTGTGAAGATACTGAATAGACAAAGTGCTTTATATATATTAAATTGTAAAAACAGTAATCTGTAAAAATAATCAAAAAAAAAATCAAGATGATACTTATATTTTGTAGCTCAGCTGCAGTCACAACTTCTCTAGTCTGCACTGTGTGCAAAAGACAGAAACTTTTTTTTTTTTTTTTACAAGAACACAAAAGAACCAGCCCCACTAGCCAAGAGATAATTACACAGAGGAGATGTTTCAGTTTACACAATAGCCTACCAGACAGCAAGCACTAGAGACAAATGAAAGTTTTAAACAGATAAGGATTTGTGAAGATACTGAATAGACAAAGTGCTTTATATATATTAAATTGTAGAAACAGTAATCTGTAAAAATAATCAAAAAAATCAAGATGATACTTATATTTTGTAGCTCAGCTGCAGTCACAACTTCTCTAGTCTGCACTGTGTGCAAAAGACAGAAACTGTTTTTTTTTTTTTACAGGAACACAAAAGAACAAGCCCCCACTAGCCAAGAGATAATTACACAGAGGAGATGTTCCAGTTTACCCAATAGGCTACCAGACAGCAAGGACTAGAGACAAATGAAAGTCTATAAACAGATAAGGATTTGTGAAGATACTGAATAGACAAAGTGCTTTATATATATTAAATTGTAAAAACAGTAATCTGTAAAAATAATCAAAAAAAATCAAGATGATACTTATATTTTGTAGCTCAGCTGCAGTCACAACTTCTCTAGTCTGCACTGTGTGCAAAACGAAACTTTTTTTTTTTTTTTACAAGAACACAAAAGAACCAGCCCCCACTAGCCAAGAGATAATTACACAGAGGAGATGTTTCAGTTTACACAATAGCCTACCAGACAGCAAGCACTAGAGACAAATGAAAGTTTTTAAACAGATAAGGATTTGTGAAGATACTGAATAGACAAAGTGCTTTATATATATTAAATTGTAAAAACAGTAATCTGTAAAAATAATCAAAAAAAAAATCAAGATGATACTTATATTTTGTAGCTCAGCTGCAGTCACAACTTCTCTAGTCTGCACTGTGTGCAAAAGACAGAAACTTTTTTTTTTTTTTACAAGAACACAAAAGAACCAGCCCCCACTAGCCAAGAGATAATTACACAGAGGAGATGTTTCAGTTTACACAATAGCCTACCAGACAGCAAGCACTAGAGACAAATGAAAGTTTTAAACAGATAAGGATTTGTGAAGATACTGAATAGACAAAGTGCGTGATATATATTAAATTGTAAAACAGTAATCTGTAAAATAATCAAAAAAAAAATCAAGATGATACTTATATTTTGTAGCTCAGCTGCAGTCACAACTTCTCTAGTCTGCACTGTGTGCAAAACACAGAAACTTTTTTTTTTTTTTACAAGAACACAAAAGAACCAGCCCCCACTAGCCAAGAGATAATTACACAGAGGAGATGTTTCAGTTTACACAATAGCCTACCAGACAGCAAGCACTAGAGACAAATGAAAGTTTTTAAACAGATAAGGATTTGTGAAGATACTGAATAGACAAAGTGCTTTATATATATTAAATTGTAAAAACAGTAATCTGTAAAAATAATCAAAAAAAATCAAGATGATACTTATATTTTGTAGCTCAGCTGCAGTCACAACTTCTCTAGTCTGCACTGTGTGCAAAGACAGAAACTTTTTTTTTTTTTTTACAAGAACACAAAAGAACCAGCCCCCACTAGCCAAGAGATAATTACACAGAGGAGATGTTTCAGTTTGCACAATAGCCTACCAGACAGCAAGCACTAGAGACAAATGAAAGTTTTTAAACAGATAAGGATTTGTGAAGATACTGAATAGACAAAGTGCTTTATATATATTAAATTGTAAAAACAGTAATCTGTAAAAATAATAAAAAATCAAGATGATACTTATATTTTGTAGCTCAGTTGCAGTCACAACTTCTCTAGTCTGCACTGTGTGCAAAGACAGAAACTTTTTTTTTTTTTTTTTTACAAGAACACAAAAGAACCAGCCCCCACTAGCCAAGAGATAATTACACAGAGGAGATGTTTCAGTTTACACAATAGCCTACCAGACAGCAAGCACTAGAGACAAATGAAAGTTTTTAAACAGATAAGGATTTGTGAAGAAAAGTGCTTGATATATATTAAATTGTAAAAACAGTAATCTGTAAAAATAATCAAAAAAAAATCAAGATGATACTTATATTTTGTAGCTCAGCTGCAGTCACAACTTCTCTAGTCTGCACTGTGTGCAAAAGACAGAAACTTTTTTTTTTTTTTACAAGAACACAAAAGAACCAGCCCCCACTAGCCAAGAGATAATTACACAGAGGAGATGTTTCAGTTTACACAATAGCCTACCAGACAGCAAGCACTAGAGACAAATGAAAGTTTTAAACAGATAAGGATTTGTGAAGATACTGAATAGACAAAGTGCTTTATATATATTAAATTGTAAAAACAGTAATCTGTAAAAATAATCAAAAAAAAATCAAGATGATACTTATATTTTGTAGCTCAGCTGCAGTCACAACTTCTCTAGTCTGCACTGTGTGCAAAAGACAGAAACTTTTTTTTTTTTTTTTTTTACAAGAACACAAAAACCAGACCCCACTAGCCAAGAGATAATTACACAGAGGAGATGTTTCAGTTTACACAATAGCCTACCAGACAGCAAGCACTAGAGACAAATGAAAGTTTTTAAACAGATAAGAAAATTACATTCATCAATAAAATCCTCATTCTTGCCGCTCTAACCAGCTGGCCCCTTCACAACAGATTTTTTCTGTGCAAAGGGGTGACAGCTAGTGAACTGCAAGAATGAGTTAGAATATGTTTCTTTCCTAAAGATCTTGGCTATGTAGCACTTATTGTGGACATCTTTGATTAAGTCCACATCCAGGTACCCTATCCTATTTTCTGCAAATCTTTTTCTTCTTTCGGCTTTTCCCGGTTAGGGGTCACCACAGCAGATCACCTGTCCGCTCATGATTGGCAGTGGAGTTTTACGGTGTTGAGTTGCCAGCCCAGCGCCCAACCTTCCGCGGAAGGCACACACACACCTAGGGCCAATTTGGTGTATCCAATACACCTACAGCATTTGTCTTTGGGATGTGGGAGGAAACCGGAGCACCCGGAGGAAACCCAAGCGACCACAGGGAGGACATGCAGACTCCGCACAAAAGTCACCCCTGCCGAGAATCAAACCGGAGAACCTCTTGGGATTTGATTGTGAGGGATAGCTACCTAAGGGAGAAACTACCTGAGACACCTAAAATTGTCTACAGTCGAGGCAATAATCTCAAACAAATCTTGGAGAGTCGAACCAAGATTACAACCACGAGGTGTGGTATGTTTAAATGTAATATGTGTAGGTATTGCAAATACATGGCAGTTGGACAGTCCTTTTTAAAAAGAGATCAGAAATATAAAATCAGAAGCAAATTTTACTGCCAGAGTAAACAAGTTGTTTATATGGCAACGTGCATGCGCTGACCAACATTTTACATCGGGAAGACCGACAGGAAACTGAGGGAGCGTGTGTACAAGCATATTTACAGCATAGGTCGAAACAAGATTGAAAATGCCTTAGCAAGACACAGTATGGAGCATCCAAGTCATGACTTTCTATTCAGAGTTATTGACCAAGTTTTGAATAGTGGGAGAGGGGGACCAAACTCACTTAGTTTAGAAAGAAATTAACTTCTATGGCAGCTATTAGATTCTTGTCATTACCCTGGAATCAATGAAATTAGTTCCATCATGCGCATTTTAAAAGTGAAAAGTTTGATGAGATAAACAGTGGGTACTACTGTCAGTAACTGTGTGGGGCTGTTATAGTGGAACTGTCTTTAGTATTATTTAAAAGGCACTGAATCACACTAACAATTTGTTTTTTAGACTTGGTTAAAATGTGTGTATCTGTAAACACTGGTTATATCAAATTTTAGTGCAACAGTAACATGGCTGCTTGTTTGTTTGAAAAACAGTACTTGTTTTAAGTATTTTATTGGTATTTTAAATATGCATTGTTTATTTCTGTATTTTTGAACTGCAGTATGTTGCATTCAGTGAATCTTTCACTTGTATGCATTCATAGGCATACAATGATACATTTTTATCAAACTGGATATTCGGTTTGGTGTTACAAAATTAGCTTTTGTGCTTTAGAGGGAAGGGTTCCTTTTAGGAGTGTTCGCTGCCACACCCAACAACCTTTGGTTGTAGACCATGTGGTGTGACAAGTGAGTTATTTAAACTCTTGCTTCTAAGGAAGTGTGTATCTGATGAAGTTAAACTATTGTGGATTAACGAAAAGTGTTCTATCATTTGTGAGCTTAATTATTATTTTACATTTGTTGACCGGGATGATCCGACTGGATACATGTCCATTTTCAGCGGAGGCCCGGGGAGAAAAGCTCCAATATTGTCACAATTACAGATTTGTTACATATAGTAAAGCATGTGAGAGGACAAAAAATCAATTTACATACTGCTACAATACATCCTAGCTATAGCAACCACAAAATATGAAAGTTCTCATACAGATTTTTAAAACATAATAGCTTACAAATAAGACAATTATAGATTTTGAGTTTAGTTTACTATACATTGATCTTGTTTGGGGTTACAGGTTCCTTCCCTAGGTTGTCCATTTAGAAAAGAATTAAGGGCTTCCATTTATGGTCAAGGAAATGAAGAGTTAGATCATTTGATAATAAAAGGTTAAAGTTTTTGAACTTGGATAATCAAGAGGAAATGTATGACCTTGGTTTAACGAAGAGGAGCTAATCTGGGTTAGAGCATTGGCAGAGCCAATGTGACTTAAAATGGAGTTTTAGACTCTTCTTGAATTGAACTAAGGAGGTAGTAAGAGTAAGGTTGGAGGGGAGGGAGTTCCATATTTTTCCAATGGCGTTGGCAAACAGAGTATCACCCCCTGAGTTATAGGATTTGATTGTTTGGACAAGCAACTTGTTTGATGAGCGAAGACAGCTTAGATTGGTGTAAGGAGTTATTACATTTTTCAGTGCAGGGGTGTTATTGGGTTGTTTGAGAATTTTAAATGCTTCTATGAGTCGGTTCAGCTGGAGAAGGTTTGGTAGTTCTATCCAGCCAAGGTATTTTAGGTTAAAGTAGTGGTGTGTTCAATAGGGCATGCCAGTTGCAAATCTGGCAATATGATTATAACATTAGAGTTTGTTTAGTTTGGATTTATTAAGGTTAGTAAGCACGGGAGAGACATACAGAAGGGTAGAGAGAAGATGTGAGTGGGCAATGGCCGCTTTGGCCATTGGAATTAGGAAGGATTTTATCCTGTACAATGATCTGAGTTTATTGTTAACGGATTTAATGGATTGGTTGATATGCATATCGAATCTTAGTTTATTGTCAATGGTAACTCCTAATAGTTTTGTATAGGAGTCTTGGGAGATGATAGTGCTTTTGTGGATCTAGTTGGACTCGACTAGTGCGTGATACAGGTCTACTCAGGATTCTTTGGTGGGGATGCTGAAAGAGTGAACAAGGCTTAGAGTTGGACCCATTTTGATTAGTATGGCTAAAGGTGGGATGTTTTACATCTGGTGTGATAGTATGGCCATTTGGGTACTGATAATCAATAAGCATCTTGTTTTCATACAAGGTGATTACATAAGTAGCCAGCAGTATGGGTATTTCAGAATAGTGTAACATTATGAGAGAAGTGTATTGGTTAGGATCTGTTAATTGTATAACAGGAAGATCTGATGGTCACTTTAAAGGAAATAGAGAGGGTGGATTGAATATCCTAGTTGAAAGCTGATAGGATTATATTACAGGTTGGGCAGAATATGTAGGGGAGATCTGATAAGATGGTGTAACAGGGGTGTGGTTTAGTACCTATAAATGTAGAGGTAGTTGGGGCGGGTGGGAATAGGGGCCAGGGAGGGGAGCGAGGATGAGCAGAGCAGGGCTAACACTGACTCAATGTATATTCCTAGGCTTTAGGCTGCATTTGGTATGTACTTTTACCTTAAGCTTATAATTATGCTTTCTAGTTTGCACTGTATTTTGCACAAAAGTATAGACTTTGATTAGCCTGTGCTTTGTAAACTAGCAGGGTATAAAAGTTAGCTGTAGTTTATTGTTTTTGAATGCAATATACAGGGCTCTGTGGGAGAGCTGAGATTAAGTACAATATACAGGGCTTTATATGAGGATATAGAATATCACAGAATGCTAAGGAAACTAGTGTAAATTTAATACTTGGAGGGAGCCAAATTGCTATTGGACAGACTAAGGTGCCTCTAGACCCAGGTCAGCAGTCTTCAGTACATAGGAGTACAAAACAGTATTCGGTACTAACCTTGGCCAATTGCAAGGTGGACTTCAGGACACTTGTTTGTGACTCAGTCACACAGGGTAACTTTCTTCAGGCAGGAGAATTCTGTTATTTAGACTGAGGGCTTAGGGATTTAGACTTAGACTGACTGACATCAAAATGAAACTTATTTCATCCATGTAATGACCCCTTCAATAGTCTGTATGCACAAGCACTCAAATGACATCAAAATTAAACACATTTCCCTCAAGTAATGACCCCTTCAGTATTCAGCCCAAGTATGTACGCACAAGCACTAAAATTAAACATTTTTCCAAGTAATGATCCCTTCAATAGTCGATCCATGGAAATATAAACACTTCAATGACTCCAAAATGACTTTTCCCCAAAATAATGACATCTTCAGTAGTTCATTCATGTCTGCACAAGCAGGTGACTAAACCAAAATGAAACATTTCCTCCAACTACCCCTTCAGTAGTATGTCTTAGTATATACAATCACCAAAATGAACCAAATGAAACATCCCCCCCCCCAATGCCCCCTTCAGTGGTTTGTGCAAATATGCACAGGCATCAAAATGAAACATTTCCCTCAAATAGCATGTCAAAGTATGCAAAAACACCAAAATGACCCCCCCCAATGACCCATGTATACAGAAACACCAAAATGAAATTTCCCCCAAGGACCCCTTATATGTACAGGCAACAAACTGAAACTCCCCTCCAATGACCCTTCACCAGTCTGTCCCAGTATGCACCAAACTGAAACTTTCCCCCTAACAATACTTCAGCAGTCTGTCCCAGTATGCACAAGTTCCAAACTGAAGCATTTCCCCCAGTGAATCCTTCACTAGTATGTCACGGTATGTACAAACGGCAAAATGAAGCATTTCTCCCACAACCACTTCAGAAGTCTGTCCAAGTATGTGCAAGCACCAAAATGAAACATTTACCCTATTAACCTCAGAGAGACTCCTTTTTTCCTGCCCACTCAGTCTCCCCACACACCAAATATGCCCATGGTGAGTGATTTCAATTCCCAAAAGAGGATATTCCTCAACTCACAGTGAGCACCAAAGATTTAACTACAGGAAATGCTATTATTGAACTGTGGCCCAAGCAAGATGATGTAAGCAGGGGCGGGAGGCTCACAGGAGTGCCTTGGTCATCCCTTTAGGCCATGTACGTTGCCATCCCATTTAAGAGAAAAAATATTTAATTAAAAATATATATTTTTTTAGTTTTACATCAGTGAACTGCGCCCTCGACAAGACAGTGCTTGGGGTGATTGCCCCTTTCACCACACCCTTGCTACAGTACTGATATGCATTACAGTAGGTTTGCATCTTAAATATCATATACCCTTCCTAGCTTGCTTATGATTTGTTTCAAATGGTACATGTGTATGAATGTCCTCAAACATATACTGTAAACTTCTGCTCAATTAATCTTGAGATAAAAAATATAATTTAGTAAATTGATTTTAAACTATAATGGCTACTAAGGGTAATTTCAAACATGTTGTCAAGTGATCCAAACACACATTAGAGAGTCTACAGAATTTAAGTATGTTTAAAGTTCTAGACTTGTTACCCAGATTATATTTTCATTAACTGTTTAGTTACCCTGTATATATTTTCATTACTGTGACTTATCTGATTTTCATTGTAATCTTGACTACTTTTGAGCTCCACAGTACCACGAGCTATAAATGACGAGACTTTTTTTTGTAATTCTTTTTGGTACTGCCTGTAACCTGCCTGTCACGGGATGCAGTCACCCAGCATCTAATTTAATTGATTAAGACAAGATACAGTGTAAACATAGTGGGGAGAAAGGACATGCAGAAAGAAGATATGTGGTTGAATGCAGTTTGTTTTAAAAAGGGGCACTTTTGGATGGCACAGACAGCAAAAATGAAAACCAAGGGGAAAAGGAAGAAAGCATGTACAAGGACGGACAAATAGACTGGGGAGAGAGTGAACTAAGTGAAGCAAAACCTGTAGAGGGAAAAAAATATGGAGGGGAAAAAAGGACGACAGAGACTGCATGCAGGAAGAGAGGTCAAGAAAAGGGACTGACAAATTTTTTTTTAAGTTATTGGCAGTGAAAAAAATGATTCTGAAGAATAGTGATTATTTGTACATACACCCAGGAATATATTCAATGGTGCAATGAGCAAAAATAAGAAAACATATCCCTCCCTTGTAGAAAAGTACTGACCCCCCCCCTCCTTGGAGCGACTCCAACAACTAAACCAATTATTAAAGTCAGTCATCTTTTGTTCATATTGTGGCATCATCCGTGAAAAAGGTAGAATGCTGCTCAATGCTAGTCTTATACTGGCCTGGGACACATACCCCAAGAGATCCATCATGTCTCTGTTCATGTGTCTCAAGTCATTTACAAACACAATGACTATGACAGTCTTACAGATGCCACTTTTGGCAGATTGCTAAGAGGTGTCCTGTGTCTATGATACAATGCATCCTCCAACCCTGTACTGATGGACCTACTGCACATCAGCAAGTCAAATGAAATGGCACCAGAAATAGTTGGTCCAAGTATCTAATCCTCTTCTGTATCAGCAGCAGAATGTTTTGTATCTCAGAGAGGATACCACTCCTTTGGAACAGACTCCCCATTCACATAAAACAAAGCTCACCCCTGTCCATATTCAAACAGAACTTGTAAATATAGATGTGTAAAAGAAAATGTAGCCCCAGACTGTTCCCTCTACCAGTAATGGACAGTGGCTACTCCTAAATACTTTATCTCATGCATAGGTCCCCTAAAATTACATATGGTATGATTACATGTTTCTCACTAGGGATGTAGAAGGCCAATCTAACACCAAATGGGATAGGTTAATTCACCAAAGGGGAAATTAGCCGGGTATATCATGGAGAACAAAGGCCATCCTATATTACTCTCATTCACTTAAGGTTAACAAGTGTGTTATATAAACATCAATCTTAAATCTTACCAATAAGTATGAAAGTAATGTGTGGCATTACTAATGTGATTATAATCATCAATTATTCATATGGAATGTATACAAATGTCAGTATGGTATGTGATGTAAAATGCTTGCAACTAGGATTGTGCCAGTGTGGTTTGTTTTCATTTATATAAGTGTATGATTGCTTATGTTGTAAAAAGAAGTTATGTATTCACCATAACGTTCCATCTGAGTAGGTACTTCATTTGTCTGCAACCTGTGGGTATCGGATTCGACTTCGGATCTGAGCCGGCACCTTACCAAGCTCTAAGATCTGAGCTCCTAGCTCCTCCCCCTACCCATAATCCCTTGCTACCAACCACATTACCTCAGATCATTTTTTTCTTTTCTTTTTGCCTTACCAACCTGGAAACACGAAAAATCAACTGCAAAGGTGATCAGAAAATCCCAAAAGGTTCGGGGGATGGCAGGGGGGGTCGGTTGCAGACAAATGAAGTACCTACTCAGATGGAACGTTATGGTGAGTACATAACTTCTTTATCTGAAGTAGTTATTTCATTTGCTCTGCAACCTGTGGGACAGAGACCCCAGCTACCTTATAAGAACCTGGGTGGTCCTTACGGAAGGATATTCCGAAGCACCGCGGAGCCAAAAGAAGCCCTACTTCTCGAAATCACATCTAATTTATAATGAGAAATGAACATATGAGAAGAGGACCAAGTAGCTGCTGAACATATGTCGTCCACTGGAACCCTAGACCAAAAGGCTGTTGAGGTGGCTACAGATCTTGTAGAATGAGCATGGATACTAACCGGGGCTGGTTTGCCAGACGATATATACCCCTGAATAATACACTAACGGATCCAATTTGCTACAGTGACTTTGGAAATGGCTTTACCCATGGCTGATTTTGCATACGAGACAAACAACTGGTCCGACTTGCAAAACTCTCTAGTCCTATGCAAGTAGAAACGCACCTGTCTGTGTACATCCAATTTGTTATAAAGCTTTCGGGTCACACACCCTTCATCAGTACAAATAAAATGAGCACATTCTGCATTTAAATAGGAGATTAACATCAAATCACATGCTTCAGCCCACCCCTTTACTCATTCAGCAATCGATTCTTAAAAAAGACATACATAAAAAACCTTTAAAACACATTTAAAAATACAAAAATGAAGTATTCACTTATAAACATTTCTATCAGCTCACTTTTACAGCAGAACAAATAAGTATTGTATTTATATTCCATAACAATTCACAACTTCTCTCTACGTCTTTTAATCAAAACTGGCTTTAAACTAATGGCATTATTCAAACCAGGAAAACAGTCTGCTTGCAATCTAACTATCCATTCAAACTCTAAGTTCTAGAAAATTATTCATATCTCCTTTTCTCAGACCTGTTTGCACTATGTCCAATATTCTAAATTTAAAAATATGCTGCTCTCCCTTATCTTGAACATGTTTACTTAATGCATTTGTTGCAACACTTCTTCTTATATCAGATTTATGTTCTATAATCCTTTCTTTAAGCTTCCTAGTTGTCTTACCAACATAGAACGATGAACATACTGTGCAGGTTGCCAAATATACCACTTGTAACATATTGCAGTTAGTCGGTGCTTTCATCATAAACACTTCTCCCGTAGTGGGATGTTTAAAGTAATCTGTACCTTCATATAAGTCATTAAAGCAATAGTAATTATAGAATTTTCTTGTTCCTACTGTTGTCTCTAATTTAACTGTATTTAATTTAAAGTCTTTATAGCATAATTTTTGTTTTAATGTTTGTGAATTCCTATATGCATATCTTGGCCTTTCTCCCACTATTCTAACTATTTCTGGCATAGCCATCAGTATAGGCCAATGTCTTTCTATTATTTTACAAACACTATAAGTATTCAAATTAAAAGTAGTGAGGTACCTAACCACATTATTGCCCTTGTTTATATTGTCCTGATTTTTTATAAGTCCCCCTCTTAGTATTGGCCTATATCTATCAGCCCTTTCTTTTAACACCTCTTCATGTACCATACTTATAATTCGTTCAGAGTATCCATTATTACAAAATTCCTGCTTCATACTATTTACCTGTTCTCTAAAGTAGCTCTCTACCGTATTCAATTTACTTATTCTTATAAATTGCGCCTTAATTATTCCCTTAAATGTGTGGGGGGCATGCATACTATTTCTGTTAATGTACCTTGAGGCATCTACTTCTTTCCTATGTTCTTTAGATTCTAGTATACCTTCATTTTTAAATAAACACACATCCAAGTCATTTATACTAGTATTTGATGTCTCCATTTTAAATTTCAGAAAATGTGTTGATGTATTTAAATATTGTAAATATTCATTTAGCTCTAACTGTGAGCCACCCCACAACAAGAAACAATCATCCACAAACCTTTTATAGAGAAGTACTTTCTCATTTAATTGAAATTCTTTCTTTAGTATTACCTCCTTCTCCCATTCATACAAAACCAGGTTTGCGTACGTGTTAGCAACTGTGGTACCTATCGCTACCCCAGTTAGTTGCAAGTATGGTTCTCCATCAAATATAAAAACATTATGTGATAACACTATCTCAAGAAGTGTACAGATATTTTCTATTTCCCTTCCATTCATTTTTATTTCTCCATTCAAAAATTTTTGTATCGCCTCCACACCATATGCATTAGGTATAACGGTAAATAATGATGTTATATCAAGAGTTACCATTATATACTCTTTTGGCTCATACAGACTACACCATTTATACAAGGTATACAAAAAATCATTAGTATCCTTAAGTACTGTGGAACACTTTTGTAAATACCTGCCCAAGACATTCTGTAAATATTTAGAAATAGGTTCTGTAACCCATCCACCACCTGATACAATAGGTCTCAGTGGTGGATTTTCTAAATCTTTATGAATCTTTGGAATACCATAAATTTGGGGAATCCTAGGACAAGGGACAGCCAAATTAAACAAATCAATACTCAGATCGTCATTAAGTTGTAACTCATATATGGCCATATTAACTAATACAACTTGCTGTTGTGCCTCTAAAAAGTTATTTTCTTGAAGACATCCTCTTCACTAAGGAGTTGCTTAAAGTTTTCAAAATATACTTCCGTGGCCATTATGACCACCCCACCCCCTTTATCTGCTTGTTTTACAATTATTCGGTCACAAGTTTGTAAATCTTTTAAAGCTAAATATTCCAGATATGTTATGTTATATCTACCTTTAATCATACTTTTACTATAATATTTATGTAATTCATGCTCTACAATGTTAGAGAAAGCAATTAAAATAGGGCACAAATCTGGTGAAAATACACTTAGTCTCTTACATCTAACATATTCACATTGTCACTTTTAAAAAGCATTTTTAAATTAACCTGTCTTAAGAAAAGTTTCAAATCTGTAATAGCTTGTACAACATTGTCCGCAGCGTTTGGAATGAATTTCATACCTTTGCTTAAAAGCGATAGATGCGCTTCAGTTAGTTGAAAATTAGATAAATTAACAGTACCTTTAAAAATTTTCACCGTTTGGTTATTTTGTTCTGAGTTAACGGACTGCTGTACTTCCTTTTCCCCATAGCAGTAGTTTGCTGCACTTGCTGGTTCTGCTGAGAAATCTTGGTTGACGGTTGTGGCATTACTTTCTCCGGTTGCTTTAAACAAAAGGGAGAAAAAGAAGTTATCTCTCGTTGGTTATTCTTCTTACCACCTTCGTTATTCAAGTTAGACGTTGCTTTAACATCTCTGACTTTGGCGCGCACTGCTGGATCCTTTTTCGACTCCAAAGCATTTGCCAACACGCTCTGCGTAGCGTCACGTTTGTCAGTTAAAGGTACAGAATCTATATCTGAAGCATGAGATATAGAATCATTCTTCGCTAAAGCAGTTCTGTTAGTTGCTTGACTAGACGTTTCCCTTACTAATTCAAAAGTATCTAACTGATCTAAATAGTTAGATTTTTTATTTCCATTTCCATTTTGTGTCATATTCTTATAGCCAAAATGCTTAATATCTTCTCGAGGCCATGAGAAGATGCGATTACATTTAAAGTCATCTATGTCTCTTTTTAACTTATTCTTTTTTCTGTTGCAACTTTACATCAAGAGCACTAATATGATTCAGGAAACTTTGGTACAAATCTGATGATTCATGATAGCATGGCATGTCTGTTATAATATTTTCAAGCACATCTATTTCTTCAAGTAGTTTACTTTCTATGGTTTCAAAGAAAGTATTCATTAAATTCATATACTCTGCCCCCAGTTTCAGATTTAATTGTTGCCATTGTACCAATAAGTCACTATAAGTATTAGCATAAGAAGGCATTTTTGTTATTTTCAAGCCTCTAGGCACAATACCTAGTTTTAAATATGCCTGAAAACTCATTCTTTGCCACTGCAAATGTTTATAAGATTGAACTTTCTTCTCTAATTTTATTAAAACTTCTTTAAAATCCTCAGTTGTTTTATCCATTTCTACCTGAGTAGGGTCCACTCCCATCTCAAAGTTCAGTAGTGGGTTGTCGTGCAGTTGTAATAGTTTTCTTACTGGACCATTTGGTTCTTTAATAGACAGTTCCATTATTGTAGTCACCACTGTCACCACGATCACCAGAACACCACGTCTATCACAGGTCGGCTGAAGCTCTCCTTATCACATATGGTGTTAACAGCAAACACCAATATCCAAACAATAAGTAGACAATAATGGTGCCACTGTCAAAATATTCCAAACTGATTATAACACACCAAAAAGTTTATTATAAAGCTTTCGGGTCACACACCCTTCATCAGTACAAATAAAATGAGCACATTCTGCATTTAAATAGAAGATTAACATCAAATCACATGCTTCAGCCCACCCCTTTACTCATTCAGCAATCAATTCTTAAAAAGAATAACCAACGAGAGATAACTTCTTTTTCTCCCTTTTGTTTAAAGCAACCGGAGAAAGTAATGCCACAACCGTCAACCAAGATTTCTCAGCAGAACCAGCAAGTGCAGCAAACTACTGCTATGGGGAAAAGGAAGTACAGCAGTCCATTAACTCAGAACAAAATAACCAAACGGTGAAAATTTTTAAAGGTACTGTTAATTTATCTAATTTTCAACTAACTGAAGAGCATCTATCGCTTTTAAGCAAAGGTATGAAATTCATTCCAAACGCTGCGGACAATGTTGTACAAGCTATTACAGATTTGAAACTTTTCTTAAGACAGGTTAGTTTAAAAATGCTTTTTAAAAGTGACAATGTGAATATGTTAGATAGATGTAAGAGACGAAGTGTATTTTTCACCAGATTTGTGCCCTATTTTAATTGCTTTCTCTAACATTGTAGAGCATGAATTACGTAAATATTATAGTAAAAGTATGTTTAAAAGTAGATATAACATAACATATCTGGAATATTTAGCTTTAAAAGATTTACAAACTTTCATAGTTTCATAGTATAGTACTAGGCTATCTGCCTGGGGCATTTGTAAGCCTAGCCATAGTGATGTGGCTTTTGCCACCCCATGAAATGGTACAAAAATGTACAGAATAAATCTAGAATACTGTGCCTCTGTCTAGTAGTGACACAATGAAGGTCCCCTTATATAATAGAATTAGTTTACTGTGCCCCTGTCTAGCAGTGACCCAGATGTGACCCCTGGGGTAAATTTTCGATCTCCCATCCACTCATCAAGATTTCTCTTGAAGAGAGTTAGTGAGGGGCTCTGCCTAATACGAACTGGGATCCTGTTCCAAAGCATGGGAAGCCTTTGGGTTATGAATCTATCCCTCCAGCATGTCCTATTCATACTTGTGCCGAGGTTTAAGTCTTTAGCTCTCGTGGTCCTGATGGATTTGGATTTTTTGAGGTGGAGCATGTCCATCAAATCCTGATTGGACACGGCCTTGTACGTCAGGCAGAGATCACCCCTGAGCATACGGTATGCCACTGAATAGAGTTGAAGTTTCTTTAGTCTGGTGGAATAAGACATATGTTGGAGACCCTTGATCCTTTTGGTGAGGTACTTCTGTGGTCTCTCCAGCTGTTGCAAGTGCCGGGTGAGGTACATACCAAATGGGGCATTGTACTCAATCATGGGTCTGATGAGGGAGGAATATAAGGGTACAATGACATCCTTGGATCTGGATGTGAATCCCTTCATGATGAGGTGTGCAAGGTAGAATGTTTTTCTAACCACTTTGGTAACGTGGGTGTCAAATGAGAGGTCGCTGTCTACTTGGGTCCCTAGGTCTCTGATTACTTTTTCCGTACTCAGTGGGTTGCTGTCTATGTGATAATTTGTGGGTACTTTGTTTTTTCCAAAAGGGATGACTATACATTTTTTGGCATTTAGTTTAAGGCTGTGACTACTGCACCAGTTGTCCGTTTGTGAGGCCTTTTTGTAGGATGTGTGTGTCAGCTGGTGTATCGACTATGGCGCCTAGTTTGCAGTCATCTGCGAACTTTGTCAGCCACAGCCCTCCCATGTTTGCTTTAATATCTGAGAAATAAATGCCGAACAAGAGGGGTCCCAGGACAGATCCCTGTGGGACACCACTTGTGACTGGCTTTGAGTCTGACATTGCTCCAGCGATTTTAACTTTATGGGTTCTGTCCTTTAGCCAGTTTGCAACCCATCTAGTGACATAGGGGTTTACTTTTAAGCTGTTTAGCTCATCTATGATGCCTGAATGGGGTATTGTGTCGAAGGCCTTAGCCAAGTCCAGGTATGCTGTATGGACTGCTTTGCCCTCATCAATGGCTCTAGTGACTGTTTCGAAAAAGTCAACCAGGTTTAAAAGGCAGGATCTGCCCTTCACAAAGCCTAACTGGGTGGGGTCAAGTGTCTGTAGGTCCCCTATGTCTCTGTTTATGAGTTCCATAATGATTCTTTCCATAGCTTTGCAGACCAGGCTAGTTAAGCTTATGGGGCAGTAGTTTCCAGGGTCTGTAGAGGCACCCCCCTTGTAGAGTGGGACCACTGTTGCTGTACGCCAGTGTACAGGTACATAACTCGAAGTAAGGCTAAGATTAAATAGCATTTTTATGTGTGGGTTTAGCTCCTCTTGGAGTTCTCGTAACACGCACCCCAGGATACCATCAGGTCCCATTGATGCTGTGTTTTTTGCTTTGTTTAGGGCAGTTCTCACTTGGACATCTGAGATGACAGGGAGATTACATTCAACTGGGATAAGTATTTCTTCTTTTGGGAGTGAAGGAGGCGAGAAGTTTGCACTGAACCTGTCAGCCAGAATGTTAGCAATATCTGTGGGTTCAGTGTATTTTTTGTTGTTGTGAACCAACTCAGAGCATATCTGAGGGTTTCCGCCCAGGTTTCTAACATAGCTGAAGAAGGCTTTGTGGTTATCTTTAGTGTCCTTAGCTATTTTTCTCTCAAAGTTTGCCTTGGATGTTTTTATGAGAGAACATAGTTTTCTGCCAACGTTGATCAGATACGGCTTCCCTTCATGGGATTTCGCTCTGACGTGCAGTAGCTTCCTTCTTTTGTTATACAATTTGTTTATGGCTGAGGTCCACCAGACAGGACGCTTACATTTGGTGGAGAGGGACTTGGATTTCTTTGGGATTGCATGATCCATGCATTCCTGGATATGTCCATAGAAAGCATTTGTGAAGGATTCGGCATTGCGGGATGTGGTATCCACTGGCACAGTGGGCTTAAAGGATACCATCTCCTTCTTAAGAAGAGTGAAGTCTGCTTTTGAGAAGTTTTTCACTGTGGTCTTTTGTGCTGGGGGTGGAGGTGGGATATGTATATCCAGGGTGATTAGTTTGTGGTCAGATCTCACTATTGAGGGGTATACTTCTGGTGTGGAGCATTTTGTCCCCATGTTTGTGATGATCAGGTCTAGCATATTTTCTCCCCTAGTGGGAGAGGTGACTAGTTGTTCCAGTGCATTTGAATTTATGAATTCCAGGAACCTTTGGGCTAGGGTATTAGGGCTAGAATAATGCACCCAATCTATGTTTGGGTAGTTGAAGTCTCCCAGTATGATGGTATTTTTGTCTTCAGGAAGGCTGAGTGGGGTTCTTGAGATTGGGAGGGTGGTCTGTAACATGCTACCAGTTGTATAGCAGTTTTGCCTATGGTTACTTGCACCTGTATGGTCTCTGTTGCTTCATGTGTTGCTACTAACCTGGAGGTGTGGGTGTCCTTTATGAATATGGACACTCCCCCTTCCTTTGTGGTTTGGCCCGGGTTTTGGGGCCGAAAAGCATGATACGAGGTATAGCCTGGTAGTGCTGGGGTGCTCTCAGGAGCCTTGAACCAGGTTTCAGTTACTGCACAGACGTCGATGTTCTCCATGCTGAGGAGTGCATCAAGTGCCTGCATCTTGAGATTTAGACTTCTGGCGTTGAGCAGCATTACCCTTAGTTTTTTTCCATTTTTGTTTTCTAAGGAGGTGGGTTTGTCTTTTGAGCCTTGCCTAAATAAGGCATTATGGGGGTGGCAAGAACCTTAGCCAATATCTGGAAGCCCAGTGGTGACAGGTGCAAGCCATCCCTTGCGAAGCAGCATGGCTTGTCCAACATATCATCCCAGGCAGACAGATATTGGATCCCCTTAGAATGACACCAGTACTCGAGCCAATTGTTAAAGCTGATCATCTTGTCTTTGTATTGTGGTATCATTCTTGGTGAGGGCAAGATGCTGCTCAGGGTTAGGGTCATACCAGCCTATGCTACATAATCGGAGAGCTCCTCTATGTCTCTTTTCATGTAGTCCAGGGAGGTACGTCTCAGGTCATTCACACCAGCATGGACAATGACGGAGTCATATTTGTACTTGCTTTGGAGTGACCTGAGTGCGTGTGTTATGTGGCGGATCCTAGCCCCCGATAGACAGCTCACAGTCACCTTCTCCTTGTTCAGCCTGGTCAGTGGGACATCAGTGTGTCTGACTATGGAGTCA
>NC_056739.1:268325050-268503336 GCF_019279795.1 Protopterus annectens
AAAACCTTTCCCTTTCCTGTAAATTTGGGAACAAGACTAACCCAACCCTTCTTGTACACCGGGACCGACCATAAAAGGGAAACCCGTACCAAGAAACCCCCTTTCCTGTAAATTTGGAACAAGACTAACCCAACCCTTCTTGCTCCCAAAACCCGATTTGAATTTTTAAAGGGAAACCCGTACCAAGCCCCTTTCCCTTTCCTGTAAATTTGGGAACAAGACTAACCCAACCCTTCTTGCTCCCAAAACCCGTTCTGTATATTTAAAGTGGTCAACCAGTACCTAAGCAAACCTTCCTTCCTGCCTACCAACCTTCTGGGAACTGAAGCACATCAAGCCAGAGCCCATATCTTGTACTACCAAGAGGCACCGTCTCACTCTGTATATTTAAAGTGGTCAACCAGTACCTAAGCAAACCTTCCTTCCTGCCTACCAACCTTCTGGGAACTGAAGCACATCAAGCCAGAGCCCATATCTTGTACTACCAAGAGGCACCGTCTCACTCTGTATATTTAAAGTGGTCAACCAGTACCTAAGCAAACCTTCCTTCCTGCCTACCAACCTTCTGGGAACTGAAGCACATCAAGCCAGAGCCCATATCTTGTACTACCAAGAGGCACCGTCTCACTCTGTATATTTAAAGTGGTCAACCAGTACCTAAGCAAACCTTCCTTCCTGCCTACCAACCTTCTGGGAACTGAAGCACATCAAGCCAGAGCCCATATCTTGTACTACCAAGAGGCACCGTCTCACTCTGTATATTTAAAGTGGTCAACCAGTACCTAAGCAAACCTTCCTTCCTGCCTACCAACCTTCTGGGAACTGAAGCACATCAAGCCAGAGCCCATATCTTGTACTACCAAGAGGCACCGTCTCACTCTGTATATTTAAAGTGGTCAACCAGTACCTAAGCAAACCTTCCTTCCTGCCTACCAACCTTCTGGGAACTGAAGCACATCAAGCCAGAGCCCATATCTTGTACTACCAAGAGGCACCGTCTCACTCTGTATATTTAAAGTGGTCAACCAGTACCTAAGCAAACCTTCCTTCCTGCCTACCAACCTTCTGGGAACTGAAGCACATCAAGCCAGAGCCCATATCTTGTACTACCAAGAGGCACCGTCTCACTCTGTATATTTAAAGTGGTCAACCAGTACCTAAGCAAACCTTCCTTCCTGCCTACCAACCTTCTGGGAACTGAAGCACATCAAGCCAGAGCCCATATCTTGTACTACCAAGAGGCACCGACTCACTCTGTATATTTAAAGTGGTCAACCAGTACCTAAGCAAACCTTCCTTCCTGCCTACCAACCTTCTGGGAACTGAAGCACATCAAGCCAGAGCCCATATCTTGTACTACCAAGAGGCACCGTCTCACTCTGTATATTTAAAGTGGTCAACCAGTACCTAAGCAAACCTTCCTTCCTGCCTACCAACCTTCTGGGAACTGAAGCACATCAAGCCAGAGCCCATATCTTGTACTACCAAGAGGCACCGTCTCACTCTGTATATTTAAAGTGGTCAACCAGTACCTAAGCAAACCTTCCTTCCTGCCTACCAACCTTCTGGGAACTGAAGCACATCAAGCCAGAGCCCATATCTTGTACTACCAAGAGGCACCGTCTCACTCTGTATATTTAAAGTGGTCAACCAGTACCTAAGCAAACCTTCCTTCCTGCCTACCAACCTTCTGGGAACTGAAGCACATCAAGCCAGAGCCCATATCTTGTACTACCAAGAGGCACCGTCTCACTCTGTATATTTAAAGTGGTCAACCAGTACCTAAGCAAACCTTCCTTCCTGCCTACCAACCTTCTGGGAACTGAAGCACATCAAGCCAGAGCCCATATCTTGTACTACCAAGAGGCACCGTCTCACTCTGTATATTTAAAGTGGTCAACCAGTACCTAAGCAAACCTTCCTTCCTGCCTACCAACCTTCTGGGAACTGAAGCACATCAAGCCAGAGCCCATATCTTGTACTACCAAGAGGCACCGTCTCACTCTGTATATTTAAAGTGGTCAACCAGTACCTAAGCAAACCTTCCTTCCTGCCTACCAACCTTCTGGGAACTGAAGCACATCAAGCCAGAGCCCATATCTTGTACTACCAAGAGGCACCGTCTCACTCTGTATATTTAAAGTGGTCAACCAGTACCTAAGCAAACCTTCCTTCCTGCCTACCAACCTTCTGGGAACTGAAGCACATCAAGCCAGAGCCCATATCTTGTACTACCAAGAGGCACCGTCTCACTCTGTATATTTAAAGTGGTCAACCAGTACCTAAGCAAACCTTCCTTCCTGCCTACCAACCTTCTGGGAACTGAAGCACATCAAGCCAGAGCCCATATCTTGTACTACCAAGAGGCACCGTCTCACTCTGTATATTTAAAGTGGTCAACCAGTACCTAAGCAAACCTTCCTTCCTGCCTACCAACCTTCTGGGAACTGAAGCACATCAAGCCAGAGCCCATATCTTGTACTACCAAGAGGCACCGTCTCACTCTGTATATTTAAAGTGGTCAACCAGTACCTAAGCAAACCTTCCTTCCTGCCTACCAACCTTCTGGGAACTGAAGCACATCAAGCCAGAGCCCATATCTTGTACTACCAAGAGGCACCGTCTCACTCTGTATATTTAAAGTGGTCAACCAGTACCTAAGCAAACCTTCCTTCCTGCCTACCAACCTTCTGGGAACTGAAGCACATCAAGCCAGAGCCCATATCTTGTACTACCAAGAGGCACCGTCTCACTCTGTATATTTAAAGTGGTCAACCAGTACCTAAGCAAACCTTCCTTCCTGCCTACCAACCTTCTGGGAACTGAAGCACATCAAGCCAGAGCCCATATCTTGTACTACCAAGAGGCACCGGCTCACTCTGTATATTTAAAGTGGTCAACCAGTACCTAAGCAAACCTTCCTTCCTGCCTACCAACCTTCTGGGAACTGAAGCACATCAAGCCAGAGCCCATATCTTGTACTACCAAGAGGCACCGCCTCACTCTGTATATTTAAAGTGGTCAACCAGTACCTAAGCAAACCTTCCTTCCTGCCTACCAACCTTCTGGGAACTGAAGCACATCAAGCCAGAGCCCATATCTTGTACTACCAAGAGGCACCGTCTCACTCTGTATATTTAAAGTGGTCAACCAGTACCTAAGCAAACCTTCCTTCCTGCCTACCAACCTTCTGGGAACTGAAGCACATCAAGCCAGAGCCCATATCTTGTACTACCAAGAGGCACCGCCTCACTCTGTATATTTAAAGTGGTCAACCAGTACCTAAGCAAACCTTCCTTCCTGCCTACCAACCTTCTGGGAACTGAAGCACATCAAGCCAGAGCCCATATCTTGTACTACCAAGAGGCACCGTCTCACTCTGTATATTTAAAGTGGTCAACCAGTACCTAAGCAAACCTTCCTTCCTGCCTACCAACCTTCTGGGAACTGAAGCACATCAAGCCAGAGCCCATATCTTGTACTACCAAGAGGCACCGTCTCACTCTGTATATTTAAAGTGGTCAACCAGTACCTAAGCAAACCTTCCTTCCTGCCTACCAACCTTCTGGGAACTGAAGCACATCAAGCCAGAGCCCATATCTTGTACTACCAAGAGGCACCGTCTCACTCTGTATATTTAAAGTGGTCAACCAGTACCTAAGCAAACCTTCCTTCCTGCCTACCAACCTTCTGGGAACTGAAGCACATCAAGCCAGAGCCCATATCTTGTACTACCAAGAGGCACCGTCTCACTCTGTATATTTAAAGTGGTCAACCAGTACCTAAGCAAACCTTCCTTCCTGCCTACCAACCTTCTGGGAACTGAAGCACATCAAGCCAGAGCCCATATCTTGTACTACCAAGAGGCACCGTCTCACTCTGTATATTTAAAGTGGTCAACCAGTACCTAAGCAAACCTTCCTTCCTGCCTACCAACCTTCTGGGAACTGAAGCACATCAAGCCAGAGCCCATATCTTGTACTACCAAGAGGCACCGTCTCACTCTGTATATTTAAAGTGGTCAACCAGTACCTAAGCAAACCTTCCTTCCTGCCTACCAACCTTCTGGGAACTGAAGCACATCAAGCCAGAGCCCATATCTTGTACTACCAAGAGGCACCGTCTCACTCTGTATATTTAAAGTGGTCAACCAGTACCTAAGCAAACCTTCCTTCCTGCCTACCAACCTTCTGGGAACTGAAGCACATCAAGCCAGAGCCCATATCTTGTACTACCAAGAGGCACCGTCTCACTCTGTATATTTAAAGTGGTCAACCAGTACCTAAGCAAACCTTCCTTCCTGCCTACCAACCTTCTGGGAACTGAAGCACATCAAGCCAGAGCCCATATCTTGTACTACCAAGAGGCACCGTCTCACTCTGTATATTTAAAGTGGTCAACCAGTACCTAAGCAAACCTTCCTTCCTGCCTACCAACCTTCTGGGAACTGAAGCACATCAAGCCAGAGCCCATATCTTGTACTACCAAGAGGCACCGTCTCACTCTGTATATTTAAAGTGGTCAACCAGTACCTAAGCAAACCTTCCTTCCTGCCTACCAACCTTCTGGGAACTGAAGCACATCAAGCCAGAGCCCATATCTTGTACTACCAAGAGGCACCGTCTCACTCTGTATATTTAAAGTGGTCAACCAGTACCTAAGCAAACCTTCCTTCCTGCCTACCAACCTTCTGGGAACTGAAGCACATCAAGCCAGAGCCCATATCTTGTACTACCAAGAGGCACCGTCTCACTCTGTATATTTAAAGTGGTCAACCAGTACCTAAGCAAACCTTCCTTCCTGCCTACCAACCTTCTGGGAACTGAAGCACATCAAGCCAGAGCCCATATCTTGTACTACCAAGAGGCACCGTCTCACTCTGTATATTTAAAGTGGTCAACCAGTACCTAAGCAAACCTTCCTTCCTGCCTACCAACCTTCTGGGAACTGAAGCACATCAAGCCAGAGCCCATATCTTGTACTACCAAGAGGCACCGTCTCACTCTGTATATTTAAAGTGGTCAACCAGTACCTAAGCAAACCTTCCTTCCTGCCTACCAACCTTCTGGGAACTGAAGCACATCAAGCCAGAGCCCATATCTTGTACTACCAAGAGGCACCGTCTCACTCTGTATATTTAAAGTGGTCAACCAGTACCTAAGCAAACCTTCCTTCCTGCCTACCAACCTTCTGGGAACTGAAGCACATCAAGCCAGAGCCCATATCTTGTACTACCAAGAGGCACCGTCTCACTCTGTATATTTAAGTATGCTACATTTCCTTGCTTGACCAGACTTGAAGTATTTGTGTAACTTGGGTTAATCACCCCTTCTCAACTTCCAGCAGCCTACACATTTGCCCTATCCACATCCTATACCTCTAGTTCAGCTCTATCTTTTTCGACCTCAGCTATCCTTGAGGGTTAGCACGCTACACTCCCCTTTCACCTTCTCGTAGCCCTCCACTATACTGTGGGTCCCTGCAACCATACATCTTGCCACCAGGCGCCTCTACTACTGTTCTCCGGTGGTTTCCCTTTCTCTCACCCTTATGCCTATCTCCTGCCTTCACTAACCTTTCTCACCTGTCCTCTACCTGTAGCGTCTTCATAGACTGCTTCAAAACCTAACCTCTCACTCTGCCTTCATTCCTCCTACTCTGGCTCCTCTACACTTCTATCTCTACACATTAGATTGCTCAATAGTACATTTACTCTATACTTCTGGCTTACCTGTTTGCTTTTCCATATCTCTGATTGTTTCCTGCTGAACTCCTCCACTCTTTTGTGTCTACCCGCTCCGTTCGCCCTCTGAGGCTCACTCCGCCCTCCTGCCCCCAAATCCCACCCGCCCCTAGCACGTCTACATTTATTCCCACATAACCACACCCACCACATTCTGCAGCCAATCACAACATACTCCTCCCCTCCCACCCCTATAGTCATCCCCTCCTACACACACTCTCTCTACCTGTAATCCTACCTATTTTAAATAGTCTCTTACCCTTCTCAATATGTACAACACTCACCTTCCTCTTCTTCTACTATCTCTCCTAACTTTTCTTTCTTTCACCTACCTAATAACCTACTATGAGCAACCAATAAATGCTAATATTTACATTCCACATAGACATACATTGACCACCCCCCCATCTAAACTCTCAACACATCTTAATCTAACATATTATAACACATATATTGAATCTAAATATCATCGTCTCTCACATATCAAATACCTTATTCAAAAGCACAAAAAATACTTCTTCTTTCTCAAACCTTCTCAATTAACTCACCTTATTCATAGTCTACAATTACTTGATGGGGACATCCACCCCAACCCAGGCCCATACACCTCAACAACATCCCCTAACTCCCAACAAACAATAAATACTCCTTCACTTGATTCTAAACCTCTTAAATCTCTTACAATAGCTCATCTTAACATCCGTAGCATTTGCAACAAACTCCCAGCTCTTCATGCCCTTCTAGAAGTCCAACAATTTGACATTCTCTGTCTTACAGAAACCTGGCTCAAACCCTCAATAAATAATTGTGAAATCATCCCCCCTGGCTACAACATCCTAAGACAAGACCGTCTTACTAAAAAAGGAGGTGGTGTAGCTATTCTCTTTAAATCTGGACTGGATGTTAAAAAATCAGCCCTAAACCCTCCATTTAACACAAACGCTGAACTTATTATTTCAAAACTCTCCTTTAACTCACACAAAACTATTAATATTATCTGTACCTATCTTCCCCCAGGCAACAACCCCCCCATATTAGAAAACCTACTTAACTGGTTTGCTACTAATCTTCCTCAAGAAACCATATTACTAGGTGACTTCAATATTGACTGGAATGTCTGTAACCAAACCAATCCATCCACCCTTATCAACCTGCATGGATTCCAACAAACCATCAACTCCACAACAAGAACAAATAAGAGCAATAACAAAGATACCATACTTGACTGGATCTTGACAAATAGTCCCCAACAAAGGTATTCTACAGGTACCCTCCCAGATGACCTTAGTGACCACTCTCTCACCTACATCATTAGGCACAAAACTCACCTAAAACCACCTCCCCTAATTCGTTTATCACGTAGCAAAAAACACTTTGACCCTTATCAGTTTCAAAATGACCTCAACCTGGTTAACTGGTCTCCTCTCAAAACTCTCCCAATTGATGACGCTGTAGACCACTTTAATAAAACCTTTCTTACTATTTTAGATCAACATGCACCCATGCGATCTATTCGCATGAAACATAAGACAGCCCAATGGCTTACAACCAACACAAAACAGCTTATTCGTAATAAGAATAAGGCATGGTCTCTGTGGCGAACCTCGAAAGACCCCAGTGACCATCTTAGCTTCAAACAAAAAAGGAATATGACAAAGCAAGCTATTATAAAAGATAAAAAGAACTTTTTCACTCAGCTACAGCATTCCCCCCACCACCATCCACACAAATTTTGGAGATCTATTAACACACTTCTTTCCCCTGGAAAAGTTGAAACTCCCAATCCACTTGGTTCCTGCCCTGACTCTCCCTTACAAACAGCTAATGCTTTCAATAACTTCTTTACATCTACAATACTCAACCTGGCTAACCAACAAACACCTGACCCCTCATTATTGGGTAACCCAAGCTTCTCTCCTCCACTTATGCAACTTAAACCCATATCCACCTCCTATATTCTGAATTTACTTAAAAAACTTAAAGCTTCTACCCCATCAGCTGACAAACTCCCACCTGAGTATCTCCAGCTAGGAGCCAAAGCAGTTGCCTACCCAATCTCTATACTCATAAACAGAACCATAACAGAATGTACTGTACCTTCCCTCTGGAAAATCTCTCACATCAACCCCTCTTCAAAGGAGGCGACTCATTTGAATACTCTAACTACCCTATAGCACTACTATCACCCATTGCAATAATTATGGAGAAATGCATCCACAAACAGTTACTAAATCACCTTCTTTCTAATAATCTCCTTGCTAACTGCCAACATGGCTTTCGTCCTCACCATAGCACCACCACAGCCTTACTATCCTTTATTGACTCCATTAATATTAACCGTAATAGCAATCTTCTTTCATCAGCATTCTTTGTAGACCTATCTAAAGCCTTTGATATGGTGAACCACCAACTCCTCTTACATCGCCTAAAATCACTCTCTCTCAATAATCTTGCCTTAACTTGGTTCACCTCATATCTTCAAAACCGGAAACAAGCTGTTTTATGGAACAATAATCTCTCTGAACTTGTGCCCACCACCTTAGGGGTCCCTCAAGGCTCCATCTTAGGTCCTCTCTTATTTTCTATCTTCATTAATGACTTGCATCTTGCCACACCTAAAACTACTTGTATTCAATATGCAGACGACACCACCATCATCTGCTCTGCCACAAACCAAGATGACCTGCATTACCTTACCCAAAAGACATTTACTACTATTGAGCAATGGTTCTCTAACCATTGTCTTCTTAAACCCTAAGAAAACTAAACTTCTCCTCTTCTTACCTACACACCTGTCCCCCTCTATTAATCTCACAATCACATCTAACAATGGCACCCTTATCTCTCCTGACCAAACTACCAAACTATTGGGTATTACAATTGACAACCTACTAAAATTTGATTTTCACATCAACTCCACCATAAAATCAACCAATAGAAAACTAGGTTCTCTTTACAGAATCAAAACTTTCCTAACCCCTGAAGCAAGAACTACCATAGCAAAACACATCTTATCTCCACTCTACTATATGCCTCCCCCATCTATACTAATCTATCTAAACATAACATTAATAAGCTCACTACAGCCTACCACAACATTGCGAGATTTGCCACTGCCTCTCCATATAAAACACACCACTGCCTGAACCTCTCCAACCTAGGATGGCTTGAATTACCTCACCTAATACAGTACTATCAGCTTACAATTGCCCACAAAACTCTTTACCATCCTGAAAACATACCTATGCTCTCCACCCTTATAAAACCCTACAACAACTTAAAAACCTTACGCTCTTCCAATAAAATACTGATTCAAACATCTCTTGCAAAGAATACAGCAGGTGACTCCATATTCTCCAACTCAGTTGGTAAAATCTGGAACCAACTTCCTCTAGACATTTTATCCCAGACTTCCACTTCACTATTTAAGACTAAACTAAAACTCTTTCTAACTAAACACTGGCTTTGCTCTTGTATCAATCCTAGTTGAGCTAGCTCATCTTACATCTCCTTCTCTCCCCTTCATCTCTCATACTTCTTCCTACATAGATTTCTTCTATCTAGAATATCTGTTTTCCCTTTGACATGAAAGTTTATTATCTTAACTAAAAAAAAAAAAAAAAAAAATTCTTCTCTCCCTTTTCTTCCTTACCTTACTTACACTTTTTCTTTGTTCTCTCTATCCCTCCTTTTGTGTAACATTCTAAAATTGTTATTACTGTCCTTCTGGTTTGTTACTTATATTCTTCTTTTTGATTTTTTAACCATTGTTAATTTTGTTTTTGTTGTTGTTACCATGTAGTACATAGCGGAGCTTTTCTCCTCGGGCCTCCACTGAAAACGGACTTGCATCCAGTTGGACTAGCCCGGTTAACAAATGTAAATAAATAAATAATAAATAAATATATGTGAATGCAATGGGGACTATATCAGTTTTGAAACTTTGTGTAATGGACAAAACATATAACTCACGAGGTATTTTTGTATAAAACCTTGGCAAATTGTGAATTATATAACTATGAAACTGTCCAAAGTTATGATACTGCGAGTGCACCTTATCGCTCAGTTAATCCGCTGAAACCATTTGAATATACATGCATTTGTAACATGTGGGAGACATGTTATATTACATATTGGAATATGGCAATAATAGGATTGTAATATTTGAACAATTATGTTACAACTTTTTGTGTATGAATATATGATTGATTGAGGTTCTCAATAACTGTGGCTCCATTTATCTTGTGTTTTTGGCCAGGTGTGGGCTATTCATAATTGGCTAACATTAATAACCGAATACATAGCACGGATACTCCTTTTTGTGGCTGATTTAATATATTAGATGTAAATTATACAGTGTCCAGGGTGCTAAGTCCAAAACAATTATTTGAAAATAGAATGTCCTGATGATACTATTAAGTAGGGAGTCTGAGTGTCATTTTATTAGGTTACCATATTTCAACTATTGGTTAAGGAACAAGTGGGCGTATACAACACTAATTTTGAATAATTTGATTATCTTTTGGTAACAACACTGTGCTTAACATTATCTGGGCCTAATGTGTTATTTATAACTGAATTTTGGAGTAGCCTGGGACTAAAATATAACAGTTACTCCCAAATTTCTTATATTTACATATCTTTTCTATGTGTAATAGGAAATTTTGTTGAGACCATTATTTATGTTTTATCACATATTGTTTAAATGAATATTAACAACATTTAATATACAGTTTAACCACTTGATAATTGTCATATGGTATATCCAGGACTGATGCAGCAATTCTTTGACTGTGTATCTTTAAATACACTAGTAAATTAGCTGTTTTGATTTAGTAGTTTGGTTGAGACCTTTTTGTTATGGTTTATGTAACACAAAAACACATATATTGTATACGTATTTTACAATCCATCAAGTTGGTTGAATCAACCCATTATCCTTAAGACTCTAGGAGTAACACTGCTATTTCTCAGTATCATCCCCTGTGATAAGGAAAGTTATATGGTATATTAGGTCATGAGCTAGATATAGCCATATATATACTGACTTTAAACTGAATTTATTACCATCTAGATCTTTGGATTGGTACAGATATATTGGATCACCATAGGAACCTTGGTATTGTATGTAACAAGATACTATTATATAGCATTTTTTGCTTTATATGCATGCTATTGGTTTGAAGGACCTATATCAGATATAGGATTAACATATGTTTGCTACATATTGCTTGTGTATACATGGTGGAACTAAAAACCGGGGTACACTTTACTAGTCAAATTATTACAAATCATTTTTGCATTGTGTTTCATATAGACAGTTGTTTATGATTTCATGTTATACTTGTTGTTTAGTATCTTATGACTCTATGTGCTTTGGCTAACTATATTTTTTTGGTTCTGCCCTTGGCCAAACTTTTTTCCATCGATACTAGTGTTTTTTTTGGAACCTTGGTAGCCGAGATATACCCTATTTGAATAATATCAGGCACAACTCTTTGGACATTCTAAACAGTCCATTTGAATTTAGGCCTTGAATTTTGGATCAGTATTACAAATATGGATTTGGATAACATCCTTCAAGGATTATGTGCTGATCGAGACGATATTGGGGTGTTTGGTGTGGACCACGTCTCAAGCAGTAATCCAAATAATACTAACATTAAAACATCTGATGGATGTGATTTGGCCTTTCAAAATCTTAGTAAGGGTCTTAAAAATCTTAGAGCCAATATTTGGCATTTGAGATTATTTCGTGCGTACATACATCAGGATATGGCCCCTAGAGATCTTAGGATAAAATTGCAACCTATGGTTGGTAGATCTGAAGAGAGACTAACCATGGAATGGAATAAAGCTTTGCAAGAGGGATCTATGATGTTTGTCAAAATCCTGGCCACTTATTATGAAAGAATTATTGATGAAACCCTATTAGAAGTTAGAAACATATGTGAGGAATGCAAAAAGTATCAGTCACTCTCCACATATGAAAGTTCTGTGGTTAGGCTGTCCAAAGAATTAGCCTCTTATGAAAAAATAACTAAAGACAGAAAAATCAAAAAATTTAATAGGGATATCACGGACTACAAAAGGGGACGCCCATTTGACACTTATAGATCTGTCAGATTTATGGACACAAATCAAGGAGTGACCAAGGGCAGAACCAAAAAAAGACCTAGGTCTATACTGAAACACTATGACAAATCTATGACTAGTACTTCGGGGGAGGAATCCTCCTACACTGATAGTGAGAATGTACAGTTCCAAGAATCACCAATGCGGAAAAGGTCTAATTCCGCACTTCCTTTAGAAGGGGAAAAAGGCGGCGGGGTGGCCACAAACATAAACATGGGAAGTAGAACAGACTCGGTGGAGGGATTGATAGAAACACTACTGAGACAATAGAACATGAATACAAAAATGTACTCAATTTGTCTGATGTCATTTTAACTAAAGAACAAGAACAACTTTTGAATAAAGGTTTGGGATTTGTACCAAGTTTCTTTTGTGATGAATATAATATTGTGTCTGATGTTATGGATTTTTGTCGTAACCTTAAAATATATTTTTCAGACCAAACTTCCCCAATAACTCAAAGATCTAATGACTTCAAATTTCAAAAATCTAAATTTCAACCTCCCATGAACAAACATGTGTCTATTTTTCAACAATCAGTCTTAAGGGATTTACATTTTCCACAATTTGAATCTCGTATCAAGGGTCAAAATATTACTACATCTGAAGGAATGGCCCTGGCTGAATTAAGAAATAACCATGACATAGCAATATTACCATCTAATAAAGGAGGGGCGGTTGTGATCTTGAATATGAATTATTATCTTAAGGAAGGTTTGGATCAACTATCGGACACAAAATGCTATATGCATATATCTATAGATCCCACCATTAATTTCAAAAAAGAAATTGATACATTTCTTACCCTGGCTATGGAAGAAGGTATTATTACACAAAATACAGCAAAACATCTTACGGTGACGGATCCCCAGAAACAGATTTTGTATTTGCTTCCCAAAATTCACAAATCTATTTCTAAACCAACAGGTAGTCCTATTGTATCAGGCATTGGCTCACTTACTGAACCACTTTCAGTATTTTTGACACAACAACTCCAACCACTATTGAAAAAGGTTAGGGCCAGAATACAGGACACGACACAATTCTTACAGATTATACAAGACACCCAATTGGAACCACATTGGCTTATGTGTACATTGGATGTTAAATCATTGTACACTAGTATACCTCATTGGGCAGGGTTGCAGGCTTTACAATATTGGTTAGAAAATGCCAAATTATATCCACCAGGCTTTAACACACTGATCATCTGCATGGCTGAACATGTGCTCAATAAAAATGTGTTCTACTTTCAGGGAGAATGCTACTGGCAACTTCAAGGTACTGCTATGGGGGCATCTTTTGCCCCCATATACGCAGATTTATTTATGGCATATTTGGAAGAATGTCTGATATACAATCCACTCCATAATATCTATATGGTTGAAATAGATATATGGTGTAGATACCTTGATGATTGCTGGATGGTGTGGCGTGCTGATGCAGTATATTTACAGGAGTTTGTGGAATATCTTAATAGCAACATCTGGGGTATACATTTCACTGCAGCATTCCACCCCAAAACTATTGATTTCCTGGATGTTACAGTGTACAGAAATAATGACCATACATTTGAGTACCAAAATTCACAGGAAATATCCACAATACAATACACTACTTCACGCATCTACTATGCACCCGTGCCACACCATCCGCAACATACCAAAATCCTAATTTCTTAGGATTAAACGTATTAGTTCTTCAACTAGGGATTTTGAAGAAGCCAAAGTGGATCTCCAGAAGAGATTTTTGAACAGAGGATATCATCCATTTGACATAACATCAGCCAGTATATGGTCAGACCAAAAGGATAGGAGCACACTACTTCTATATAAAACTAACCAACCATCCAAACAAGAATCCTCATTGAGGTTTGTTACTACCTATGGTAGAAACCATAATGTTATTAGAAATACCCTTGATGCTAATTGGAATATTTTATTAGTGAATGATCATCTGAGACACATTCTGGGTCCTAAATGTCAGTTTTCTTATAGATGAGGAAAAACACTAGGAACATTATTCTCACACTATAAACATAAAGAAATTGGTGGAGCCATCTACAAACAAATGACTATATTTGGGGACCAACTGCTGGGCACATTTCCGTGTGGCCACTGTACATCTTGTAATCAAGTAAGTAAACTCAAACAATTTACGAGCATTAATACGAGTAGAGTTTATGATCTTAGAGTTTTTGGTAACTGTAGCAGCAGTTGGGTGATATACCTGGCAACATGTCAATGCTCAGCATTTTATGTTGGGCAAACATCATGCTCATTATGGATCAGAATGGGTGAACACAAAAGTGATATCTGTAATAAGAAAGAGACTAATGCTTTATATCGACACACTGTTAAACATCACAATGCAAAGTTTATGTTTATGATTATTGATAAAATCACTGGAGATAGGAGCAACCAACAGGGGTGGCATAGCATTTTGAACCACAAGGAGAAATATTGGATTATTCATTTGGGGGCTCCCCCCCCCCCCCCGGCCTTAATGACCATTTGTAATCCTATAGGTATGCTGATACCATGATCAGCCTGAATTTTAAAACAAATACCAATAACTTGTATAATATGTAGTTTAGTATTGTATAGACTATGTGGTTAGGCTACATATGAAATGTTTTCCAATGTTTCTCAGTATTGAATGTATCATCGTGATGTTCACTATGAGATGGTATTATAACATATGAATGCTGTAATTTTTGTGCTTATTCTATAATATACAATTGTATACCATTTTATTAGGAGTAGGAATCACTTAAATTAGATCCATGATTTTTACAAATCATTTGGATTGACTCTAGCTATTTATGCATATTTCTGTATCGAACTATTAATTAATAAGCATGCAATAGGCTTATTACTGGTTATCATATCAGCATATTTTTTGGACATACCATTTATCCATATAGTTTTGTCTTTGTTATTGTGAAATTATGGTTTAACACACTATATTGTGGCATTTAGGACCTTATTATTTATTGTTTTCACCCAGATAATATATTCACAGGCTATGCAACTATTTAACATTTTTTTAAGTACCTTAACATATACACATATGTATTTAACTTTGCTATATGATTCATGTATAGGGGACAATATAGTTACTTCCATATAATAATCAAAATGTTTTTCTGAATATATGTTTTAAGTAACTATTAAAATACCAGCTTTTGGTTTGGATTGTACCATTTTCCGATTGGTTGCTGGTAGGTATAAATATTCATGAAAAGTTGTAAGGATGTAATTTGCTTTTTCACTGAGGAAGGCTGTTTAGCCGAAACCAGTTTGAACTGAATAATATCTTTTTCTGTGGCACTATATGCCTTAGTTTTATTTTTACATATTAAAGTTGATTAAGCTGCACATGCTGGCCTCTAGTGTTTTCTTCTATATTGGTTTGGCTGGGCATACCGTACTTGTGAGGCATAGAGTTTGTGCGGATTGGGTAATAGACATTAATTCTGAGGGAGATGTGGCTGAGCAGATCAAGGTGGAATCATCAGTATATTGGATACAGCTGACATTCGGGATGACTGTATATAGGTTGTTTATAAAGATGAAAAACAGTAGGGGTCCTAATATGGAGCCTTGTGGCACTCCAAGGGTGTTAGGTAATAGGTTGGAGAGCTTGTTCTGACAGAGAACAGCCTGCTGCCTCCCACTGAGGTAGGATTTAAACCATTGAATGGCACTGGAATTTAGAAAGATTGCAGAGTGTGAATCAAAAGTTGGTGATCCACCATGTCAAATGCCTTTAAAAGATCCAAGAAGAGGGCTGAGGATATTTGATTATTGTTACGATTATTAATGGTATTGGTAAATGCTAGTAGGGTTGTGCTGTGGTGTGGACGGAAGCAGTGTTGGGTATCGGCCATGAGGTGATTCTGAATTAAGTGGTGCATGAGTTGTTTGTGTATACATTTTTCCATAATCTTAGCTAGTGGAGAAAGTATAGCTAACGGTCTGTAGTTGGAGAATTCATTGGAGGAACCTCCTTTATGTAGTGAGATTACATAGGATGTTTTCCAAATGGTGGGAATTTTAGCCTCAGTTATGGTGCGGTTAATTAGCATAGATACTGGATAGGCTATGGCATCAGATGATTTTTGAAGGTACTCAGCAGGGAGTTGATCAGCTGTGTGTGTGGTAGGTTTTAATTTTTTGAGCACGGTACGGATAAGTGCTGTGGACACCGATTGGAAGCTGAATGAGAGTAGGTTTATAGGGGTGTTACTAACAGGGCCAAGGGAGCTGGGAGGTAGTTGGCTAGCTAGGGCTTGAATTGTCTCTGCAAAGAAATGGTTAAAACTGTCCTAGACATCCTCAGGGGATTTATCAATGGTAGCGGTGGGGATAGGGGTAGACATTTTTCCACAATGGAGTAGATTATTCAGACCTGCCCAGAACGTCTGAGGATTGTTCTGGTTTGCTGTCTGTAAATTACAGTAGTATTGTTTTTTGCCTAGTAAAATGGATTTTTTAGTCTCATTTCTAGCTTGCCTGTATTTAACATGATAGTAGGGGGTCTTTAGTGGGGCGCCATAGAGCCCAAATTTTGTTTCTGCTGGAAATTTTTAGTCTAGATTCTTTAGACAGCCATGGGGCAGTTTTTGCCTTTGTTCACTTAGAACGGGCAGGTGCTTGCAAGTCAAGGATATCAAGAAATCTATTGTTAAAATATGCAACTGCCTCTTCTAAGGGGAGGTGTTTTAGCATAGACCAGTTACAGGAGTTAAGTTCCTGTTGGAATTTGATCGGGTTAAAGTTTACTTTGTTTCTGACTTTTCTGAGTAAGGATTGATGAGGAATAATGACTTTTTGCTTAACTATATAAGAAGGTGATCACTCAGATCATCGGGGGGGGGGTACCAGCAGTGTACATTTGGGGGTTACTATTTACAAGTACCCAATCGAGTATGCTTTCTTTATGTTTGGGTTTACCTAGCCTGGTTGGGGTGGTTATGATTTGAGTAAATGCATGTAGGTTGATGTGGGTGGTAGGGGATTCTGAGGAACAGGTGCCCCAGTGTTAAAGCCATGAAGTAATAGGGTTTCTTGTGGGAAATAACATGAAATCCAGTGTAGGTTATCTCTGAGTGTGGTTATATTACCTGGGGGAATATACATACAGATAATGTTGATGCATTTACTTTTGTTAATTTAAAATTTAGTGGCCAGGATTTCTTTGTTATTAATTTGAGGTGGTTAACATCTATGGTCACATTCAGTACAGATTTATAGAGTATAGCTACCCCACCCCCCTTCCTGGAAACACGGTCTAGCCTGTGAATGTTATACCCAGGTGGTAACACTTCATTGTCAGTTGTGGTAGGTTTTAACCAGGTCTAAGTTAGACAGAATCTCAGGGGAGTAGACAGCCAGGAGTGCATGCAGTTGATCTATCTTGTTATTGATGCTTCTAATATTGAGATGACAGGCCAGTAGAGAGTTGGCAGGTCTACTAATTGTGGTTTTGTGGCTTTGGTGGCAAATCAAGGAGGTATATATATCAGAGGTGGATGGGCTAGGGTTGGGATGAATGTCACCACCAAGTATAAAACTAGGACTATACTTAGTGATAAGCTTCAGGAGTTTGTTTAAAAGTTTGTAATATTGTTTGGCTCTAGGAGCTTATGTGCCTGCCTGGGGTTTGCATGCTGAAAGAGTGAACAAACTGCTGAAAATGAAAAACTGCTAACCCACACCAAAGAATCCTGAGTAGACCTGCATCACACACCTGTTGAGTCCAACTAGATCCACAAAAGTAGTATTTATTAAGCTCACAAATAATAGAACACTGACTTTTCGTTAATCCACAATAGTTTAACTTCATCAGATACACTTCCTTAGAAGCAAGAGTTTAAATAACCCACTTGTCACACCACATGGTCTACAACCAAAGGTTGTTGGGTGTGGCAGCTAACACTCCTAAAAGGAACCCTTCCCTCTAAAGCACAAAAGCTAATTTTGTAACACCAAACAGAATATCCAGTTTGATAAAAATGTGTCAATGTATGCGTATGAATGCATACAAGTGAAAGATTCACTGAATGCAACACACTGCAGTTCAAAAATACAGAAATAAACAATGCATATTTAAAATAGCAATAAAATACTGAAGAGGAGGAAGAAAATAACAATACTAAATAACATCATAACCCTCTAGAAATGATCAACGTAATCTAGTGACACTAGGAGTTGAACAGCTAGAAAAAGGTAATAATCTCTAAATAGAAGATGTATAATCTTCCCGGTCTGACCAGGCTAGGGGGATGGAGGGTGGGACACAAGAAAGAAGGCGAGAGAAGATGACTAACATGGAACGTTATGGTAGGTACATAACTTCTAAATGTTAAGTTGTCAATCTCGCCTTCATTCTTGCTGGATGGGACCGCGTCCCTAGCACCTCTATCCTGGGTGGCTCAATGGAAGAGACTCTTGAGAACGGTGGAACCAAAATCTGCTCGGTCTCTGGAGACCAAATCTAATTTGTAATGTGAAAGAAAAGTATGAGGAGAGGCCCATGTGGCTGCTGCATAAATAGTGTCTATTGGAAGTCTAGCTTGAAAAGCTGTAGATGTAGCTAGAGCTCTGGTAGAATGGGCTTTTGGGTTAGAAACCAACTCTTTGCCTCTGAGCTGATAAATGTAAGTGATCACAGAAGACAGCCACCTAGATAAAGTTACCTTAGAAACTGGAAGGCCTTTCCTGTTCTCTGCTAGGATAGAAATAGTTGATCAGATTTCCTAAAAATTTTCGTCTTATCCAGATAATATCTGAGCTGGTGATGAACATCGAGATAATGTAACTTTTGTTCAGCTCTATCAGAATAATTCGGGAAAAATACTGGAAGATCAATGGATTGATTTAGGTTAGTCTGTGATGCCACCTTTGGTAAGAAAGACGTATTAGTCCTTAGAGATACCCTGTCTTTGTGGAATATTAGATAGGGAGGGCGAATACAGAGAGCATGAAGCTCAGATACTCTCCTGGCAGAAGTAATGGCAACTAGAAAAAGTGTCTTCCAAGAAAGCAATTTCAAAGAACAGGCAGCTGCAGGTTCGAACGGGGGAAGAATCAAGGATGCTAAAATTAAATTTAGATCCCACTGTGGTGGGGGTTTTCTAATCGGAGGTTTCAATAAAAAGATACCTCGAAGGAATGCCTTGCAAAGTTTATGTGACATAATGTTGTGGTCCAAAAAGCCTATATGAAATTTTGAAATGGCTGCCAGTTGAACTTTCACTGTGGAAGAAGAGGATCCTGAATGAAAAATGTCAGCTAGGAAGTCCAATACCGAATGAATTGGAGCAGTATAGGGGTCTATGTTCCTAGCCTTTGCCCAGAAAGAGAAACGTCGCCATTTACTAGTGTAGATCTTTCTGGTAGAAGATTTTAGGGAAGCTACCATGATATCCTGTACAGGATTAGAAATCATAGGAAGTGGAGCAACCAAGCAGTGAGGTTGAGAGAGGGTATGGATTGGTGCAGTTGACCCGACTGGTGGGTCAGAAGATCTGGAACCGGGTCCAGATGCCATGGCTGTACCAAGAGGTAATGATGTAGGAACGGAAACCATATCTGTCAAGGCCAATAAGGGGCAATGAGAATCAACTTGGCTCTCAAGGCGGTTGTTTTCTGAATTAGCTGAGGTATCAGCGGAAAAGGAGGAAAGGGATAAGAAGTCCCCGGGGCCAATCTTGGGTTAGAGCGTCTCTGGGGGATGGCCTGGAAGGGGGGAAGAGATAGAAGAAGTCTGGGCATTTGCTGTTTTGAGGTGTAGCGAAAAGGTCGCAGCAAGGAAGGCCCCACTTCTGAAAAATCTCTTCCATCACTGACTGTTTGAGAGACCACTCGTGAGGCATGAGAATAGCTCTGCTCAATCTGTCCGCTATGATGTTGGATTTCCGGGGGATGTGCATTGCTATCAGAAACCGGTGAGAGGAGATTGCCCATTGCCAAAGTCTGAGAGCCTCTCGACACAGTGGATAGGACTTGGTTCCGCCCTGTTTGTTTATATACCACACTACGGACATATTGTCCGTTTGGACTGCAATAGTTCCCAGGGAAGAGAGTCGTTGAGGGCTTGCAACGTTAAAAGCACTGCTCTCATCTCCAGAACATTTATGTGCAGATAGTACTCGAAAGGTTGCCAAGTGCCATGGACCATTCTGCCCTGATAATGCCCCCCCCACCCGATCAGGGAGGCGTCCGATGTAACCGTGGCAACCGGGAAGAGGAACAAATGGTCTGCCTTGATGGATTTGAGGGACGATATCCACCAAGTCAGATGTCTTTTGCAAGTTGGAGTTACTATGATCTCGTGACGCATGGGAAGTTGTTGAAAAGACCATTGGGTGAATAGCATCCATTGTAGAAGACGCATGTAAAAGCGGGCGAGGGGAAGAAGTGTTATGGCGGCCGCCATAAGACCCAGTACTTTCAGAGCAAATCTGGCCTGAATTTTGTTGCTGAAAAGAATCACCTGGACATGTCTTTGAATGTCCAAGATCATTTGGTCTGTTAACCTTGCTGAAAGTTGTACGGTGTCCAATCTTGCGCCTATAAAAGTAATAGACTGACAAGGCAACAAGGCAGATTTTTCGAAATTTATAGAAATTCCTAGCCCTCTGCAAATGTGAATGGTGTAATTTCTGGCTTGGAGAAGCTGATGCCTGGTGGTGGCAGTGAGGAGCCAGTCGTCTAGATATGGAAACACCTGGAATCCTTGACGTCTCAGGTGAGCCGTAACCACTGCCATGCATGTGAACACTCTGGGGGCTGTAGTGAGTCCAAAGGGCAGGGCTCTGAATTGGAAGTGACTGGTCCCCAGCCGAAAGCGGAGAAATCTTCTGGAGCGTCTGTGAATTTTTATGTGATAGTACGCATCCTGAAGATCTATCGAGCACATCCAATTGTCCTTGCCCAGAAAGGGCAGAATGGACTGAAGCGTGACCATCCGGAATCTTGATTTCTTTACAAACTTGTTGAGTTTGCTCAGATCTAATATTGGTCTCCAGTCCCCTGTCTTTTTTGGCACTAAAAAGAATCTTGAGTATATTCCAGATCCTATTTGGTCCGCTGGGACTGGCTGGATGGCTCTTTTTACTAGCAGTTTTGATATTTCTAGTACTGCTAGTTCCCTTAGATCGGGTGGAACGGCTGAAAAGGTTCCCTTTTGTTGAATTGGGGTTTGAATAAAGGGAATTTTGTAACCCTCGGATATAATTGACTGTACCCGTTTGTCTTGAGAAAGGGAAAGCCAGGCTATTGGGTACAGCGATAATTTTCCCCCCGACTGCCTCCGAAGGAAAGAGGCTCTCTGCTACCCTGATTCTGTGGACCACCTCTGCCCCTAGGGTGGCGTCTATTATTGTTACCCCCTCTGCCTCTGGGGGTAAACTGACTTCGTGCGTCAGGCGTGACTCCTTGAGATTTGCGGAACCACATTTTCCCTCCTTTCTGTCCTTTGGGGTAAGGTCTAGAAGGGGTGGAGAAACGGACTCCTATGGCAGAAAGAGTCTTGCCATCTTGTTCGCATCTAGTCAAAGTGTCTTTCACTTGAGGACCGAACAAGGTCGAGCCATCAAAGGGGGAGTTTGTGAAAGACGCCTTGAAGGGGTCTGCAAAATTACAAAGCCGCATCCAGGACTGACACCTTAAAGCCACTCCTGTGCCTGCGGCCCTACTCGCTCCATCGGCTGCATAAGAAATGAGCCGCATGGAGGAGTTAGCAATGGAGTTAAGAATTCCTAGCTGTGAGCTAATCTTATCCTGAGACCCAGCAGCTGACGGATCCTGTAAAACTTCTCCCAACTCTTTAAGAACATCTCTTTGAAGGCGGGTGAAGTGGCATAAGTAGTTCAGCAATCTCATGGCAAAAGTCGCTGAAGAAAAAATCCGCTTATCGTACCTGTCCATAGTCCTAGAATCCTTGTTAGGAGGATGGACAGGTACTGAAGGATCAGCTAATTCCTTCTTGGTGGCAGCAGCTTTTGTTTAAAGCAACCGGAGAAAGTAATGCCACAACCGTCAACCAAGATTTCTCAGCAGAACCAGCAAGTGCAGCAAACTACTGCTATGGGGAAAAGGAAGTACAGCAGTCCATTAACTCAGAACAAAATAACCAAACGGTGAAAATTTTTAAAGGTACTGTTAATTTATCTAATTTTCAACTAACTGAAGCGCATCTATCGCTTTTAAGCAAAGGTATGAAATTCATTCCAAACGCTGCGGACAATGTTGTACAAGCTATTACAGATTTGAAACTTTTCTTAAGACAGGTTAGTTTAAAAATGCTTTTTAAACACAGTGTAGATTCATACTGGAATTATTTCACTTATATTAATGGGGACCCACCAAATCAACAAGATAAACAATATATATTGGAATCTGCTTATAGAACTACGTCTTCCATTGTCTGGAGACTTTATACATGGAAATTTTTACATAGACCTTTTTATACACCTTTGATGATGAATAAAATAAATAATAAAGATAATCTATGTAAGAGATGTAATGTAGAAATTAATGCTGACTGGGCTCATATGTTTTATGACTGTATAAAATTGAAAGAATACTGGAAGTCAATTAATGAATTTTTGCAGGCTCTTTTTACAGATAATTTCATTATTTCTAAATCTCTTATATTATTCAACACACCTGTACCTCAAAGTGTTAAAAGGTTAAGCTTCCCTTGTTATGGTCTATTCTAGCAGTGGCTAGGAAAATAATAACTAGAAATTGGATTTCAGATACACCTCCTTCGTTCAATGAATTTAAAATGTTATGAATATAGTGTGCCATATGGAAATAAACACAATTAGGACTAGAACAAATAGAAAAACATCTTATTTTATTGTATGGGATAATTTACAAAATTTGTTAAAAAAATTTTAATTTCAATAGCATGGTATTTTAGTTTAATTAATTGATCTGATTGTAGTGGATGTCTTTGTAAATACTTTAGTTGTTTTGTTGAATATTATAATAATACCTATTTTTAATTACTTGCATAAAATTGTTATGATATTTCTCTTATATGTTAAAACAATAAACCTGTTTTGAAAAAAAAAATGCTTTTTAAAAGTGACAATGTGAATATGTTAGATAGATGTAAGAGACTAAGTGTATTTTCACCAGATTTGTGCCCTATTTTAATTGCTTTCTCTAACATTGTAGAGCATGAATTACGTAAATATTATAGTAAAAGTATGATTAAAGGTAGATATAACATAACATATCTGGAATATTTAGCTTTAAAAGATTTACAAACTTGTGACCGAATAATTGTAAAACAAGCAGATAAAGGGGGTGGGGTGGTCATAATCGCCAAGGAAGTATATTTTGAAAACTTTAAGCAACTCCTTAGTGAAGAGGATGTCTTCAAGAAAATAACTTTTTTAGAGGCACAACAGCAAGTTGTATTAGTTAATATGGCCATATATGAGTTACAACTTAATGACGATCTGAGTATTGATTTGTTTAATTATTTGGCTGTCCCTTGTCCTAGGATTCCCCAAATTTATGGTATTCCAAAGATGCATAAGGACTTAGAAAATCCACCACTGAGACCTATAGTATCAGGTGGTGGATGGATTACAGAACCCATTTCTAAATATTTACAGAATGTATTGGGCAAGTATTTACAAAAGTGTTCCACAGTACTTAAGGATACTAATGATTTTTTGGATACCTTGTATAAATGGTGTAGTCTGTAGGAGCCAAAAGAGTATATAATGGTAACTCTTCATATAACATCATTATTTACCGTTATACCTAATGCATATGGTGTGGAGGCGATACGAAAATTTTTGAATGGAGAAATAAAAATGAATGGAAGGGAAATAGAAAATATCTGTACACTTCTTGAGATAGTGTTATCACATAATGTATTTATATTTGATGGAGAACCATACTTGCAACTAACTGGGGTAGCGATGGGTACCCCAGTTGCTAACACATATGCAAACCTGGTTTTGTATGAATGGGAGAAGGAGGTAATACTAAATAAAGAATTTCAATTAAATGAGAAAGTACTTCTCTATAAAAGGTTTGTGGATGATTGTTTCTTGTTGTGGGGTGCTCAAAGTTAGAGGTAAATGAATATTTACAATATTTAAATACATCAACACATTTTCTGAAATTTAAAATGGAGACATCAAATAATAGTATAAATTACTTGGATGTGTGTTTATTTAAAAATGAAGGTATACTAGAATCTAAAGTACATAGGAAAGAAGTAGATGCCTCAAGGTACATTAACAGAAATAGTATGCATGCCCCCCACACATTTAAGGGAATAATTAAGGCGCAATTTATAAGAATAAGTAAATTGAATACTGTAGAGAGCTACTTTAGAGAACAGGTAAATAGTATGAAGCAGGAATTTTGTAATAATGGATACTCTGAACGAATTATAAGTATGGTACATGAAGAGGTGTTAAAAAAAAGGGCTGATAGATATAAGCCAATACTAAGAGGGGGACTTATAAAAAAAATCAGGACAATATAAACAAGGGCAATAATGTGGTTAGGTACCTCACTACTTTTAATTTGAATACTTATAGTGTTTGTAAAATAATAGAAAGACATTGGCCTATACTGATGGCTATGCCAGAAATAGTTAGAATAGTGGGAGAAAGGCCAAGATATGCATATATGAATTCACAAACATTAAAACAAAAATTATGCTATAAAGACTTTAAATTAAATACAGTTAAATTAGAGACAACAGTAGAAACAAGAAAATGCTATAATTGCTCTTGCTGTAATGACTTATATGAAGGTACAGATTACTTTAAACATCCCACTACGGGAGAAGTGTTTATGATGAAAGCACTGACTAACTGCAATATGTTACAAGTGGTATATTTGGCAACCTGCACAGTATGTTCATCGTTCTATGTTGGTAAGACAACTAGGAAGCTTAAAGAAAGGATTATAGAACATCAATCTGATATTAGAAGTGTTGCAACAAATGCATTAAGTAAACATGTTCAAGATAAGGGAGAGCAGCATATTTTTAAATTTAGAATATTGGACATAGTGCAAACAGGTCTGAGAAAAGGAGATATGAATAATTTTCTAGAACTTAAAGAGTTTGAATGAATAGTTAGATTGCAAGCAGACTGTTTTCCTGGTTTGAATAATGCCATTAGTTTAAAGCCAGTTTTGATTAAAAGACGTAGAGAGAAGTTGTGAATTGTTATGGAATATAAATACAATACTTATTTGTTCTGCTGTAAAAGTGAGCTGATAATAGAAATGTTTATAAGTGAATACTTCATTTTTGTATTTTAAATGTGTTTTAAAGGTTTTTTATGTATGTCTTTTTAAGAATTGATTGCTGAATGAGTAAAGGGGTGGGCTGAAGCATGTGATTTGATGTTAATCTCCTATTTAAATGCAGAATGTGCTCATTTTATTTGTACTGATGAAGGGTGTGTGACCCGAAAGCTTTATAATAAACTTTTTGGTGTGTTATAATCAGTTTGGAATATTTTGACAGTGGCACCATTATTGTCTACTTACATCCAATTTATGTAATGTGTATTCTCCCTTGTTCAGAAATGTTGGAAAAAACACTTGTAGATTTATCAATTGATTTATATTTGCTTCTGAAGCAACCTTAGGCAAGAAAGATGGGTTAGTCCTGAGGGACACACTATCTTTGTGAAAGACAAGGTAAGGAGGTTTCATACACCAGGCTTGTAATTCTGAAACCCTTTTGGCCGAAGTAATAACCACTAAGAAGGCTGTTTTCCATGACAAGAACTTCAACGGAATTGAGGCCACAGGTTCAAAAGGTGGACTCATCAAGGCTTGCAAGACTAGAGTGAGATCCCATGGGGGAACCACAGACTATCAGTGGATTTAAAAGGAAGATGCCTCGTAAGAAGGTTTTGCACAACTTTGTAGATGCTAAGGAACCTATGCCATCACCCACATGAAAATGGGAGATGGCCGCCAATTGCACCTTAACCGTAGAAGCGCTTGCTCCCTGTCGAAAGATCAATGAGAGGAAGTCCAGGATGGTCGGAATAGGGACAGTAAATGGGTACAAGCCCTTATCTTTGGCCCAAATGGAAAAACGTTTCCATTTACTGTTGTAAAGTTTTCTGGTAGATGGCTTATGAGCCACAACCAGAATGGCCTTAACGGGAGATGAGATACCAGGAGTCCTAGCCATTAATGGAACTGGATCCGCCAAGCCGCAAGCTTGAGGTTGACCAGGTTAGGTGCTGGGCAATCCGCGGGATGAGAGATCAGTTCTGGACTGGGATCCAGAATCCACGGAGGAGCCACACTATGAGACCGCAGACAGGGGAACCAGATCTGCAGAGGCCAGAATGGGGCTATGAGGATAACTCTGATCCCAAACCGACAGGCTTGCTGAATGAATGTCATCATGAGTGGAAGGGGGGATAAGCATAAAGGAGCCCGGGAGGCCAAGCATGGACTACAGCATCTCTGGGGGTTTCCCCTCTGGGGGGAATTATTGCAAAGTACTCGCTGCATTTTGTGTTTAAAGGAGAAGCAAAAAGATCGCAGTGAGGCTGACCCCATTTGTGGAAGATCTGCTTCGCAACAGATGGATTCAGAGACCACTCATACGGAGTGAGAAGCACCTGACTTAGCTTGTCCGCTAATATGTTGGATCGTCTCAGGATGTGCGTTGCTACCAGAAAACGGTTGGTGGGATCGCCCATTCCCAAACTCTCATGGCCTCTCGACACAGGGGGGTAGGATCTGGTTCCTCCCTGTTTGTTTATATACCAGACTACAGACATGTTGTCTGTCTGGATCGCAATAGTCCCCAGGGGAAGAAGGTCGTGGAGAGCTTGCAACGCCAAAAGCACCACCCTAATCTCTAGGACATTGATATGCAATGCGGTCTCTAGGGAAGTCCACGTGCCTTGAACAGATCTGCCTTAACAATGCCTCCCCCACTCGAGGCGAGAAGCGTCCGTGGTCAATGTGGCTTCGACTGGGGGGATCACAAAAGGCCTCCCTTCTCTGAGTTCCCGTGCATGCAACCACCAAAGAAGGGAGTCCCTGCAAACTCTGCTCAGCGGTATCGGCGTGTTCAATGGGTGGAGCAAGAGGGACCATTGGACTTGAAGGGTCCATTGTAATATTCGCATTCACAGACGGGCATGGAGGGAAAGACCGATCGCTGCTGCCATAGACCCTAGTGCCCTCAGGACTAACTCCGCTGGAGCAGAAGGACTCCGGAGAAGGGCTAACACCTGATAAGACAAGCTGTTCAGTCTGACTGATGTTAGAGTAGCTCGAGAGATTAGAGTATCCAACCTGGCCCCTATGAATTCCAGGGCTTGAGTGGGGCACAGACAGGACTTCTGCAGGTTTACTGAAATGCCTAGGTTGTGGGCTAGAGTCAGTGCGTAATCTCTCGCTATAGAGAGCTGATGCCTGTTGGTCGTGGTAAGGAGCCAGTTGTCTAGGTACGGGAAGACCTGAATGCCCTGAAGTCTCAGGTGGGCTGCAACCACCGCCATGACTTTGGTGAACACTCTGGGGGTTAAGGTGAGGCCGAATGGAAGAACCCTGAATTGATAATGACTGGCTCCGAGCCGGAAGTGGAGAAACCTCCTGGATCGTCTGTCCATCAAGATGTGGTAGTACGCATCCTTGAGGTCTATGGAGCACATCCAGTCATTCTTCCACAGAAGGGGGAGGATAGATTGAATTGTGACCATCCGGAACTTTTCCTTGGGTATAAACAGGTTCAGAGCGGAAAGGTCTAAGATGGGTCTGAGGTCCCCCATTTTCTTTGGCACCAAAAAGAATCTTGAGTAATAACCCAATCCGGACTGATCTGGGGGGATGGGCTGGATGGCTCTTTTTCTTAGCAGCTTTAAAATCTCTGAAGCCGCTGCCTCCCTGTGATCGGGTGGGACATCGGGGAGGCACCTGGTTTTGGGGGGAAAATTTAGGAAAGGAATGAAATAACCTCTGGAAATGATACGGAGCACCCATCGATTCATTGTAAGGGATTCCCAGTTTGACAGGTGCTCCATCAACCGCCCGCCCGACTGCCTCCAGAGAGGGACAGTCGGGCAAGCCCTCAGGGCTGTTGCACAGGTCTGTCCGAGAAAGGTTCTCTAGACCCGAAATTACGCGGCCACCCTCTGCCTCTGGGCCGGCGTCCACCTTGTCCTCTGCCTCTAGAGGACGAGTGGTCTGCAGCTGGATGGGATTGATGAAACTTGCGGAACCACAGTTTCTTTTGTCCCCTCTGATTCCTGGAGAAGGATCTTTGGGGACTAGAGAAGCGGACTCCGACGGCAGACAGCATCTTCCCGTCCTTTTCGCTTTGGACCAGCGTATCGCGAACGGTCTTGCAGAAAAGAGCAGAACCGTCAAAGGGGGTGTTCGCGAAGGACGCCTTGAAGGGATCCGCGAAGTCGCAAAGACTGAGCCAGGAGTGATGTCGTAAGATGACCCCTGCTCCTCTGGCTCTAGCGGCTCCCTCCGAAGCATGAGAGAGGAGCCGCATAGACATATTGGAGATTGATTTCAGAGTGACCATTCATGTCGCAAACACATTCCTGCCTCCGACCGACATGGACTCGGGGGGGGGGGGGGGGCTGCAGCGTATTCCTTGATCAAGTCTTGCTGTAGCCTGATGGTATGTGCCATATAGTTCAGCGCCCTTATAGAAAAGGTCGCTGAAGCAAACAACTGCTTCTCAATCCGGTCCAACGCTCGAAATTCTTTATCTGGCAGGTGGACCAGAGAACTCTCCTGAGCGAGTTCTTTCTTGGTGGCCGCCGCCACCAACATGGCATCAGGGGATCCTTTGGCCCATGATTGCCTATCTGTGGGGGGACTTAGTATTTTTTGGGACGCCTAGGAATTGGCTCCACGGTGTCGGGCTCCTTCCACGCCCTGGTGGTAATTAAGTCCACCAGGGGGGTTGGCTGGAGGGGACACCCAGGAAGTAGATGGGCCTGCCTCAAACGCCTCCAGGAACACGGATTCATCAAGGGAAGGTTTTTGGGCAGACCAGCCCCCTCTAATACGCAACATTTCCATGATGTCTCCAAAAGAGACATCTTCAGGGGGGTGACCTTGGGGAACCCTCCCTATCATCCAAGTCCGTGTCAGTGGTAATGGACTCGGGGGAGTCTAGGTGCCTCCTTTTACACCGTTTCCAAGGAGCCTCCTCGGTGGGGCTATCCGAGGAGGGCTCGTCCACGGGTTATTGTTCCTCCACAGGAACTAGCTGGAGGACTTGGGCAGGCTGTCCCGATGGTCGGATGATGGAAGACAGACCCTCATACAGTGGGGTATGGGTGGATCCGAAGCCCGAACCGGGGATCTGGAGGATCTCGACAGTACCCTCTCCACTACCTCAAAAGCCGAAGGAGAATCACCCTCCCCAGCCTCTGAGAACAAGCTCCTCGGCTCAGAGGAAGGGATCGAGGTCGGAGCCGAAGCAGTTGGCGTCGAGAGAGAGGTGCGCTCCGAAGCCAACAGCTCTGAAGATACAACTCCCTCGGATCCGACGCTCAGCCCCGAGAGCTCGGATCTGACAAGCTCAAGGGCATAGTTGGTGAAGAGACCAGCGTTATCAGCGCCGACAAATTCCTGGGTCCGAATGGGCCCGGATCCGATGACTCCGAGATCCGAAAATGAGTCGGAGGAGTGATCAGGGCAAACATGGGGGCTGCACTCCCCCCAGGAGGGGAAGGCAAGAGTACCCCCATCTGCATTTGGGTCTGTAAGAACTGGCGCATCATCCGATCCATATCCACTTCGGAGATGCTTTTGGTTGACCTGGAAGAGGTAGTCGAGGTGGGCTGGGAGGGCCGCCTCGACGACCTCGAGGGAGACAGATCTTCCAGCGAGAAGCTAGGCGAACGGAGCCGAGAGGAGAAGGATCCGGAGACCCCCGAAGGAGACTTAGCTATTTTTGCTGGCGGAGCCGAGGGGTGAGACTCGGCCCGCCTTTTATGGGATCCATGTCCCTCCTTATCCTTGTGCCTTTCTCCTTAGTTGAGGAGGCACTAGTTTCCCCAGAGCTCAAACCCAAAGAGGGAGGTTGAGTCCCGGGTTGAGCTGAGGGAACAGAGGGCACAGAGGCCGCCGAGGCAGCCCGAATGGGAGAGGAAGAAGTTGACTCCTGGGGGAGCTTTCCCGCCAGGATCAGCTTGTTTATCCTATCCCTTAGTGCCTGGGGGTTAAAGGCCGCACAGATCTGCCAGGCCTCAAAGATGGGCTGCCCCCAGGCACAAAACGCACTGAGTGTGGCCATCAGCTGGTACATTTGGAAAAAATGGCCTTAGGCCCTTCCGCCATGTTAAAACACTCACACACACACACACCCAAACGCTAAGGGGGGAGGGGGAGTGACAAAATAAAAACTAACTGTACCAGAAAAAATTAAACTAGCACTAAAAAGGGGTAGAAAAAGGTTTACTACCACACACACACAATTTTGAAACTTTAGGATGAAGTTAAGATAGAAACAATCTCACCCAGCCAGGAGCTCTTCAAAGGGAAAGCTTCTTCAGCAACGGCAAAAAACGATCTGAGGTAATGTGGTTGGTAGCAGGGGGTTATGGGTAGGGGAGGAGCTAGGAGCTCAGATCTTGGAGCTTGGTAAACTGTCAGATCTGATACCCACAGGTTGCAGAGCAAATTAAGTAACTACTTCAGATGTGATGTTTTAATAAAGATGTTTCTTGTTTAAAAAAAGGCAGGACGTGAATAATTTATGCAATGTTGCTTAGGTTAGATTGATGTACAGCAATAGATGTGAAGTATAATGTTTGTCAATGTTAATTTAATACAGTTTGATTACTTTTGTATAAATGTAAATTTGCCTATGTCAAGTGATAATTCAATAAAGGTGTTTAAAAAATGTATAAGGGACGTGGCAAACATATGATAGTAAATCATGTACATAATGCAAATCCAGGAACTTCTAAAAGGCATGCACAGCTCTCACTTTAACGCCAAACACCATATTGGTACATTATATCTACATACATATACAAAATGGCTATAGGCAGTGTGTGTGTGTGTGTGTGTGTGTATATATACATATATATATATATATATATATATATATATATATATATATATATATATATATACACACACACACTGTATGCAATATATATGGATCCTTATTACTTGAAGTTTCAAAACTTCAAAATCCATACGGTCAAGACCATATACATGATCAAAGTTTTGGATCTCTGAAAATGAAATAAAAAAAAAAACATTTTTTTTTTTTATTTGCTATTTTTAAATTTTTGCAGGGGGCATGCCCCCTGGACATCCCATGCAAATTAAAAATACCAACTCCAACATCCCACCAGTGTGGAAAATGGTAAATTTCCTGATCTTCACTGTACCGCAATCTCCCTTCAAAACACAAAGTTTTAAAACTTCGATCATATGGTCTCGACCACATGAATTTCGAAGTTCTGAAACTTTAATCAAGTGATTACATATTTTTTTTTATTTAACATTTGTTGACCAGGAAAGTTCAACTAGGACAGAACCTGTTTTCAGCAAAGGCCCGGGGAGAAACGTCCAGACACTTGTCTTTGGAATGTGGGAGGAAACCGGAGTACCCACAGGAAACCCAGACAAACGAAGAGAGGACATGCAGACTCTGCACATAAGGCACCACCACCGAGAATTGAACTGGAGATCCTCTTGCTGTGAGGCGACAATAACCACTGTATACACATACACAAACCAAAACACAGGTATGTGTATATGCACAGAAATATATGTGTATATATATATATATATATATATATATATATATATATATATATATATATATATAAAAATAATATATATATATATATATATATATATATATATATATATATATATATATATATATATATATATACATAAATACATATATACACATTAATACATACACACACATTAATTTATGCCTTCAAATAAAATTAACTTTGACAGCCTGTAGTACAATAATTCTTACTTCACAAAATAACACCTACTCAGACCCAGAGCTCATAGCAAGGGAGAATGTACTGTTTCCTGTAGTCCTTTAATTGCAAGAGGAGCTCTAATAGTGACAGAAGAGGATCAAGATAATAATGGTAGATATGTAGTGCTAACAGGCTACTTGGCAAGGGAGGAGGATTACACTGGCATGTTCGATTCTTGGCTGGAGTGCCTTCTGTGTGGAGTCTGCATGTCCTCCCAGTGGTAGAGTGACGTTCGAAAGACATGCATGAATGGGCGTGCCTTTGCTGAAGGTTGGGCGTTGGGGGCTGGCAACTCAGCACCATAAAAATCTACTGCCAATCATTAGCAGACCGGAATTCTGCTGTGGTGACCCCTAACCGGGAAAAGACAAAACGTTCATTTAATTGAAAACTCTTGATACTTACTCAATAACTACTTCAGATCATTCACCAATAAGTAAACTAAAAATGAGACACTGGCACTTTCCCATCTGTTGAAGACAGAGGAATTTGAGTAGATAGCAGAAATTATTCAGAAGCTACTGGAGAAGGCAGAAATTTCTTCTGAAAATATAGCAGGGAGTGGGATAAAAATTAAGGTGGAGTTTAAAAATAGGGTGGAAATAACAGAGAGAGACATGGTTAAGAAGTAACAAGAATTTTCTTTTACAGGTACTGACAAATGTTAAAGTATTGCAGAATTGGGGGAATCTCACAGAACAAGAGGAGCAGCAAATGCAGAACACTAAACAGGAAATAAGGAATTACCTCAATAATATGCATGCATTTAGAAGGATTGCTGTTAGCACAACAACAAACAGAAAGTAGAAAGGGTTGTTGCTAAGCTTGGGGGAGCCTATAACAAGGAAAAACAACAAAAGATCCTGTAGAGGTACCAGAAATATTTTGGAAATTCTATGAAAGTCTGTATAAAGCAGAGAAATATGGAAATCGGGAACAAATGAAAATGTTTATGGAGGAATTAAATATGCCGGGGTTAGAGGTAGATGATGCTCGATTACCAACAGGACAGGAGGAGATGAGATAAAAATGGTGATGTATAACCAAATCCACAGGAAAATCCCCAGGAATAGATGGTATTCCTGTGGAAGTTTGGATAATGGGGGAAAAACTGAAAGGTCTAGAAGGTTATGTTTAACAGTATTTTAGGAGGAAGAAAAGTACCAACATCCTGGAGGAAAGTGGAAGTGGCTGTAATACCTAAAGAATGCCAAGACACATCAGATTCAGCTTCATACAGACCCATTTCAATCCTAAGTCATGATTATAAAGAGTTTATGTCTACAATGGCTAAAATAATGGCAAAAGTGATGCCGAATTGATATATATGGATTAATGTGGTTTTGTGGAGGGAAGGCAAACATTTGACAATATTAACAGAACATTGATGATCCAGAGGGAAGCAGAATGCAAGAAAATACCACTGTTGGTGGGTCTTGATGCAAAGAAAGCATTTGACAGAGTAAGCTAGGACTACATGAGCAGGGCAATGGAAGCATTTGTATTCTCAGATAAATTATAAGGTTGATTAGAAGGCTGTATGAGGGATCGGAGGTGAAAATTAAAGTGGGTGGGATCCTCTCTGATAATTTCTATTTAAGCAGAGGAATGAGGTAGGGGTGTCCTCTTTCCCCTTTATCTGCATTATATTTAGAACCACTGGCAAAGAAAACAAGGGACTCAAATGCAAAGATATAATTGGTATGGTAGTCAAGAAAAGCGGATACTTCATAAAACCACAAAAGGACATTTCTGTGTAGTGCAACATTTTGAGACCAATTCAAATCTTTTGGGATACAAAATTAAGCTAAACGGGGCATTAGCTAATAATAATGTACTCACACATGAATTGGTTCAGCAATACCAATATTTATAGGGACATGACAAGATGAAGTACTTAGTTATATGGATTAAAAATGATTCTGGTGTGGCATGGCAGCTATGAAAGAGACTAAACAAAAGATAATATAAAAACTGAAAAATTGGAAGCTCTGTTATGTGGCTATGGACAGAAAGATACAAGCAGTTAAAATGTTTTAGTCCCTTTAGCCTTATACACAGGTCAAGTATACTTTTACCAACCAGAGAAGTTTGGACAGCAATAAAAAGATGAAGGATTATCTGGCAGGGGAAAATGGCAAGAGTCAAGTGGGATAAGGTGATCCTCCCAATAAAACAATGCGGTTTGGGATTACCCGATTTGTAGGGGAATGTCAGAGCTACACAGTTAAGGCTCCTATACATAGCACAAGCAGAAAACTATAATTCAAAGTGGAAAGGGATGATGAAATGGGGGGAAGCTCAAGAATTTGGGGGAGATTGATTTTGGATGTAGATCTTTGAGAACAATAAATCATCCATAATATTATATTCATAAAGTAGCTGAAAGTATACAAACAATGCGGTTTGGGATTACCCAATTTGTAGGGGAATTTCAGAGCTACACAGTTAAGGCTCCTATACATAGCACAAGCAGAAAACTATAATTCAAAGTGGAAAGGGATGATGATGAAATGGGGGGAAGCTCAAGAATTTGGGGGAGATTCTTTTTGGATGTAGATCTTTGAGAACAATAAATCATCCATAATATTATATTCATAAAGTAGCTGAAAGTATTCTAAGAATTAAGCCAATGTGAGAATGGAGAAAGGAGATTCTACCAATAGGGATGACTGCAATTAGGGATACAGACAATTGGCAAGAAGGGGCTCAAATTTATTGGAGGAAAGTGCAAAGTAACCAAAGCACTGGGAGCAAATAACTACACAGGGAATTTGGACTGCAGGTTAAAGATTGCCTTCCCTATCAAGGATTAATATCAGAGTATTGGCAGAGAACAAAATCAGGGGATCCTAAAGAAAAGACCAGCACTAGTAGAGGTTTTTAGTAGAATCTAGAGAAGCAGCTGACATTAAAAAAGGAATAATTAGTAGGGCATATAAAATATTACACAATAACTAAGAATCAATTAGACGAGGTTAGAAAGGGTCTACATCAGTTCAATGAAACAGCTCATAGAGTGCAACAACCTCGAACTTCTAACCACGAAATTTAAAAACATTGAAAGCTCAGAACAGCGAATTATTTCCCTGGGAAAAAATTCACTGTCCCAAGAAATACACAAACAATACAAGCACACCAAAAAAACAGCAATCCACACACAAAATCTTACATCTGTAACCCTACACTAAAGTGAACATACAGTACTATCTATCCACTATCCTTACCCCAAACCCTAAGGTCCGTCACTATTGCACACTCACCTCACCCACGCCCTAACCCTAACTCACATACCCCGCCCTAACCCTAAACTCTGTCACTATCACACACTCACATCACCCACACCCTAATCCTAACGTCCACACAATCGCACACTTACCTGAACCCAACCTGTACCTTTCAATCACAGTGCTGAAAATAGCAAAGCCACAGAAATGGACAACCAAATTCTTTCCCTAGGAAAAATTCGGTTATCTGCAGATTTGCTGTTTTCAGGTCGATATTAGACCATTTGAAGTATTAACACTTTGATGATCTAATATAGACCCGTTAGAAAGGATTGAGAATAGAAACTGGAGAAGCAATTCACAAAAGCAATGTGAGGAAACACATGTCTCTGAAATGTGCAACAAAATTTTAAAAAAATTAGGATTTATGCTTGGAAATCTTTACATAGTATTTGTATACCCGAAGTAGACTCTAGAGAACCTTTCCTCATATAGACAGCAAACGTTGGAGGTATGATGGGGAAGAAAGAGGTAAATGGGAACATATTTTTTAGGATTGTAATGAGTTGGCAGATTTGAGAGATTCCCTGCAGACTACTCTATCAGAGATACTGGGTGAGCAAATTGGTGTAGTCAGGGAAATTATTTTTCTGAGCTATGACATAGAATCAGAATTGCCTAGACATAGTAATGCCTGAGTCTAATTATGCTAGCTGCAAAAAAAAAAAAAAAGCAATGGAAATCAAAGTCTAAACCACCTGTGCTAGAATGAGTGAATATAGTAACAGAGATAAAACAACTGGAATTGGGATCTTTAGAAAAGGGTAACAGCAAATTACATAGAAAAAAAATTGGAATTGTGGGAAAGTACAGTTTTGTACCTACCATAAATGTAGATGTTTGAGTGTTCACACTGCTGCAATCATTACACTTGGTTATCCTGCCGTCAGGCGGTCCCGCAGTCGGAGTTCCAAAGTCTTGGTCCAGCGTCGGTTGCTGTCGCTTCTTCCCTGACGTCAGTGCGCCAGGGGTATATAAGAGGCATCCAACTCCATTTTCTTCAGTTTTTCTTGCCCCAGATGTCAGGTGCCCCCAAGTAGGTAGGCAATACATATTGCTAATAAAACATATAAAGGAAGTAAAAGGAATACCCTCAGTTACAAGCAAATACACCACAAAGGTTGTACAGGATAGAAAGGTATAGAAAAGTTCAGCTAGGTCAGAGAAGATGGAGGAAGGGTAACCTGGACTTCAGCAGTGTGAACACTCGAACATCTACATTTATGGTAGGTACAAAACTGTACTATGTTCATCATGTTACACTGCTGCAGTCATCACACGGGTTGAATCCCAAAGCTAAGGATGGGCGGTGGAACTAAACAGGGTTTGGAGAAGCTAGTAGGCCCTGCAGAACTGCAGTGGCAAAGCCAACTCTGGTTTTAGAGTATAGGGTTAAGTGATAGTGCTTGTTGAAGGTGTGCACTGAACTCCAAGTTGCAGCCTCCAAGATATTCTTGGTTGGTACCCCTCTGAGAAAGGCTGTTGATGTTGCTGTAGCCCTGGTGGAATGGGACCTAATGTTTCCAGGTACAGGTTTCCCATGGTGTGTGCAGCAGAAACGGATACAATGCCCTATCCATTTTGAAATGGTCTGTTTTGAGATAGCTTTTCCTTGTGATCCTGCAGCATAGGATACGAAGAGCTGGTCAGATTTTCTGAAAGCCTTAGTTTTATCCAAGTAGTAACGTAATGGCCTGTGAATGTCCAAAGAGTGTAGGAGCCTTTCCTCTGTTCTGAGGGTTTGGATAAAAGGTGGGCAAATGAATGGTTTGGTTTAGGGCCACACTGGATACCACCTTTGGCATAAAGGAAGGGTTAAGTTCGTAAAGCGACTCTGTCTTGATGAAAAATGATGAAAGGCTCCACTGCCATTAGGGCCTGTAGCTCTGAGACTCTTCGTGCTAAAGTTATTGCTAGCAGCAGGGCAGTTTTCCATGATAGAAACTGTAAATCAGCTGTAAAAGCTGGTTCAAAGGGCAGTAGTGTAAGTTTTTCTAGAACAAAGTTGAGATCCCAAGTTGGTGTTGGTGCTCTCCGGGGTGTTCTTATGTTCTTAGCCCATATGAGGTACTGTCTTAGTAATGGATGTGAAAATATAGGAGGATTTGTGTTGTATTGAGCTGAAATAGCTGAGGTGTGGATCTTAATAGATGAAAAAGAAAGTCCTTTGTGCAACATCTCAGTTAAATATTGTAGAATCTGAGGAATATTTGGGACAAGGGGATTTTGGCCTTTAGCCTGGATCCAGGCACAAAATCTTTTCCATTTGTCTGAATAGGTTTTCCTGGTGCTGGGCCTCCTGGCCTCCAGAATGACATCCATAACAGCTTGAGAGAGAAGTGTAGACTGGTTGCTTAGGTAATTTGCCATGCAGCCAGATTTAAAGTCTTGAGCTGGCTGTGTAGAATCGGATTGTTTTGCTGAGCGAGTAGGTGAGGAATTTGAGGCAAAATCCATGGTGGGCCTTGAGCCATGTTCCTTAGTATTGGATACCAGTGTTGGCGTGGCTAGTCTGGAGCAATGATCATCATTTGTGGCCTCTCTAATCTGGCTTTCAGCAGCACCTTTGTCAGAAGAGGCAGTGGAGGAAAGGCATATACTGTTAATGTTTTCCAACTGAATGAGAGGGCGCCCACTTTCCAAGCTAGTGTGTGGTTATGTCCTTGTGCAAAATTTCCGAAGTTGGTAGTTTTGGGGGGTTGGCAAACAGATCTATGTCTGGGCTCCCCCATTTCTGAGTTATCATTGCGAATACTTGTGGATCTAGTTTCCACTCGTGAGGATCTATGATGTTTCTGCTTAGATCGTCTGCCAATGTGTTTTTCTTTCCTGGCAGGAATTGTGCCTCTAGTTGAACTTGGTAGGTCAGTGCTGTGTTCCACAAGGTCATTGCTTGCCTGCATAGGGGGTAGGAATGTGTGCCCCCTTGCTTATGTACCACATCACTGTGGTGTTGTCTGTCTTTATTAGGAGTTGTCCTGGATGTAGGAGGACCTTGAAAGCTGTTAGGGCATTTTGTACAGTTAGCATCTCCTTTTGATTGATATGTAGATGCCTTTGATCTGCAGACCATTTGCCCTGAATACACTGTCCTGCCATGTGTGCTCCCCAGGCATAATCCGATGCATCTGTTGTTATAGTTTGCCTGGCTGTGGGTAAGGTAAAAGGCTGACCCTTGTTGAGGTGACATGCCTGAGCCCACCATAGAAACTCCTGTTGAAGGCAGGGAATGAGTGTTATTGTTTCCAAGCTGTGGCTGTGTTGAGTCCATACGCTTTTCAGGTACCATTGTAATTTTCTCATATGCAGTTTTGCATATGGTATTAGTAGTATGCAAGGTGCCATGAATCCCAAGGCCTGCAGAATTTTTCTTGCAAGGAGTTGGGTCTTTGTTGCCATCATTTTGAAGTATTGAGTCAGTTGTCCTTGCTTGTCTGGCGTGAGATAAGCCATCTGGGCAGTTGTATTTAAGCTGGCACCCAGGAATATTATGTCTTGTGAGGGCACTAGTTTTGACTTCTTTTCATTTACTGTGTACCCTAGGCAACTTAAAAGGTTTTTGGCAAATGCCAGATGCTTTAAAAGAATGTCCTTGCTTTCTGCTTGAATAAGGCAGTCGTCCAGGTATGGATATATTTGAATTCCTCTTTGTCTGCAGTATGCAATTATTGGTGCCAGGCATTTTGTAAAGACCCTGGGTGCAGTAGATAAGCCAAAGGGCAGTGCAGAGAATTGGTAATGGGTTGAACCTGCTATAAATCAGAGGTATCTTCTGCAATTATGTCTGATAGGGATATGCAGGTATGCCTCCTTGAGATCCAACGTTACTAGCCAAGCCTTCTTGCCCAGCATGGGAAGAAGTTGCTGTAGTGTTAGCATCTTGAATTTGGGTACTTGCAGATGTGTTTAGAATTTAGAGGTCCAGAATGGGTCTCCAGGCTTTGTTCTTTCGGGGAACTAGAAAGAGTCTTGAGTAAAATCCTTGTCCTTGCTTCTGTGTAGGTACCTGTTGAATGGCTCTCATGTCCATGAGAGCTGTAATTTGTTTTTGAGCCTCTGTCTATTCATCTGATGGCAGGTTTGGCATTCCTTTTATCCTTGGTAAAGTGTGAAAGTGGAATCTGTATCCTTGAGAAACAATATTTAGGACCCATTTGTCTTTTGTGATGATGTGCCAGTTGTCTGCAAAAAGTGCTAATTTTCCTCCCAAGGGAGCTGCCAAGAGGGATTTGCTTGGCAGTCTGAGGGGTAAGTCATTGTGTCTGTCTTCTGATACCTTGAGACCAGTCTTCTCCTCCTTTCTGGGTTGTGGTACCCCATTGTCGAGGCTTGTAAGAGCCTTGTGACTGACCTCTGCCCCTTGGGCATCTGTATTTGCCCCTCTGTGGTCTGTCAGAAGCTGGAAAGGACCAGTTTTTGGTTGGCCAATTTCTGCTGAAACGAGGGGGTTGAACCTGTAAAAAATCCTTGACTGTCTGCATAGATTTTGCCTTATCCTCCATTTTCTTTAAAACCTCTTTTATTCTGTTATTCTTTTAACCAAGCATGCCTACTTATGACAGACCCTGTCACTGCTGCTCTACAAGAAGCTTCCAATGAATCAAATCCACATTGCAAAGTATGTTTTCCCACTTGTTCAGCTGCATGCAACAAATCTTGCATTTCCTTGTAATCAGGCTGCTCAGTATGTGATCATTTTTTGTTTTAATTGACATCAAATATTGCTGATATTTCAGCATGTGAAACTGGCAATTTAAGGCCCTCCTAGCTAGAGCAGCTGAGGTATATACTTTCTTTCCCCACCTGTCTAGTGCTCTAGAATCTCTTTCAGAGGGTACAGGATTTTTAGCAATAGAGGCCTTAACCCCTTTGGGGTTTCTGGGTCAGCAACGGGGCTTTTATATAGGAATTTTTGAGAGTCAGGGACTCTGTAGTATCTGTCTTGTTTGGTTGATGCAGGAGGTAGTGAGTTTGGGTTAAGGCTAGATTCTGAATAATCATCATCCACAATGTCTAACACGGGTGGAATAGCAAGTGGTCTGTGCTGGGGTAGTAAAAGGAACATTCGGAGCCTTTTCTTAGAATCAGAGTAATCCTGGCCTTCCCAGTGGAAATTTTCCCTCATGGTATGTAAAGTTTCCCCAAAAGAGTAGCCTTCTGGGGGTGATGCTGAAGGAATAGACTCTTCAGCATCAGAGTCTTCATAAGGGGGAAAAGAGTATTCCTGTTCCTCAGAAGAATCTGAGGAAATAGAAACCTGGTCAGAGGAAGCGTAATCCTCCTCCTGTCTTGGCCTTTTATCAGGAGGGGGATGGGAACCCGTGATTAGGGTAATTAAATCTTCAGCCATCTTAAGCATCTGCTTCTTAGGCATGGGGCCTTGTATTGGATACTGCTGTATAGTCTTCTTTGCTTTTAAAGGAGTTTTCAGCTTTGCATAGGATTTAATAGTGAGTGTAGTCGGTCTGAAGACACCTTCTGCAACTGAAGGTGTTTCAACTGCACCGGAATCTCCTTCAGCCATGGAGTCGGAAGGGCCTAAAGGTAAAGGCTGTGGAGGTCTAGTAAATCTCCGCTTGGGAATCGGATGCCGCCTGGGGTTCTAAATCAGCGGTAGTCAGGGGCAGCATAGGCGCCTCAATGAAAACTGGAGAACCGGCGACTGGCCCAGCGGAAGCCTCGGAGTCTGGTTTGGGTCTCGGCTGCCTGTCCTTATCTTTGCATTTTTTATGCATTCCAGTCGTCGGTTGCTCAGACGGCATGGTATAATTAAATTTCCTACCAAAGTAATGTCGGGTGAAATCAAAGAGACGTTTAATAGTTCGTTTATTAAACTTAGCACAAAACCGACAACCTGTGACGGCGTGGTCTGGGCCTAGGCAAGGAATGCAATAAGAATGAAAGTCCTTATGAGATATTTGCTCCCCACAAGAAATGCAACTGTTAACTTTTTCTGACATCGGACTGAGGCAAGAAAAGGTTCCCCAATGGGGTACTTAGCTGTATTGAAGACTTCGGTCTGAAATTCGATTTGAAAATCTCAGGAGTCAGCCGACTGGCACTTGCAAACTGCTTCTGCCACCGCGCGGCAAGAAAGACTGAAGAAAATGGTGTCGGATGCCTCTTATATACCCCTGGCGCACTGACGCCGGACCAAGACTTTGGAACTCTGGCCGACTGCGGGACCGCCTGATTGCAGGATAACCAAGTGTGATGACTGCAGCAGTGTAACACGATGAACATCAGTACATACATGGGAGGAATGAGGTTTAAAAGAAGGCAGGATATGAATGAGCTATGTAATGTCTGACCAAAATAATTGGATAGATAAGTAATGTATAATGTTTGCAACTAAAATTATGTCAAGATGGTCTGTGATGTGTAATGCTTGCAAAAGATTATGTCAATATGGTCATTTTTCATTTATATACATAACTGCCCATCTAAAACTGGTAATCTAACAAAAAACGTTCAACAATAGCATTCGGACTGGTATTAAAAAAAAAAAAATTTGAGTGTTTGCATCCATGGACCACCTCTAAGCAGGGATCATTAAAGTTTTCTGAAAAGATTTCAAGCCTGCATAAACTAAACAGTTTCTGCTGATTCCCTGCTGGGCGAGAAAAGTGAACGTACATAGTCTGTAATAGAGCTGCTTTCTGTTTTAACTGCTCCATTTTGTTTTCAGTTTTAAGAAATCTGCTTGGCCTGGTGTTTTTGTTGTATGTGAGAAACAGACATTTAAATTAAGGCTGCACACTTCACGTTTTTTTCATTAGTTAATTTTTTTCTTGAGTGATGCATAGTGAATTTCTGTGCCTTTGTCTTTTTCTGACTATTTCAAACCTGCATAAACTAAAATCACTGCTTGCGATTCCCTGCTAGCCCTCCCCTCCATTGATCTGCTTTTTAAATCTGACGATTTCAAGTTGTCCACTCCTATAGATGGTGCATAATCAGCTCTTCCCTTTCTACACTGCTGTTGATAGCTTGATTTGCCATTCTTTGTGCTTATACTGAAACAGTGCATTTTACCTCTCGTCTGACCTACTGATTTTACTTGATCTGAATTCATTATCTAACTAGCTGCAGGATAGTGTATTTTTACACTCCAGCAAGCATTAACCAGCTTGTCTTTTTAGTGCACTCAAATTCTGTACTGAGTGGCTCTTGGCTCATTTATACAAAGCAAAGTACTTTTACTGAATAATCAGGCGTTTATAAGCTAAACACTGCGGAACCATATCTTTAAGTTTGTGTGTAGTAGCATTTCACTCCAACCCGTCCTCTACTGCTTTTACATTAGGAGAAATGGAATTATTCATCTAGTGGCAGTAGATGTTTATCTGATCTATCTGAGCTGGGAAGCACACAAAAGGGCTGTAAATATTTTTTGCACTTCTCTTGTATACTGTAACTGTACTGTCTGCTGTTGCTTTAGTTAATTGCACTGTATTACCTTGTACCTGTTATAGGGATACTGTGGGTAGTTTGTGCGGTCTAGTTACACCAGGGCTCCATACCAGCTATTCTACATTAAAAAGGGGGTTTCCTGCACCCTTGTGGCATAAATATGCTGTGCTAACCTGTCTGAGTTGTGGATTGCTGGTGGAAGGCTTACTGTGTGCTTTCCTGATTGGTAGTTAGCTTAAAACTGGTTTCTCTTTGCTTGCATATAAGCCTCAAGTTTGCGTGGTGCTGCTCTTTGTGCAGTGCAGTTAGCAGTGCCCTATATAGGCAAAAAACCTAGGCACTCAATTTTCCTTAAACTGTCAGTGAAATCCTCCCAAGCTTTTCTGCTGCAATAGGAGCAACTCAGTTGCACAATGGGCAGCACTGTCGTATTGATCAACCTTAGCCTACATAAAGGATAGGTCCCTCTTGTGCACTCAGCCCTACCAGCACAATCGTGTCAAATTATCCCATTCCCCTCCAAGCCTATCATGGACAGGCAGTTTCCCCATCATCTCTCTGGACATCCTGAAACAATGTAGCAACTGTCTCAAGTATACCGGCAACCAATTACTCCTAAAACAAATACTTGTCAGAGAGATGTAGTTACACTATGAAATTGGAGGGAAGTCCCTCATGTGAAGACAGATCCAATGCTTAACAGGTTTTCAGCAAGCACACACTTGCCACACTAAATAAGGGCACGACAAACCCACTTATGTGGAAGTACTCACTAGTAACTTATCAAAAGGTCAGAGCCCACCCACCAGTGTCTCATCAATTAAGTCCATCAGACATAACACCACAAAATTTAATGTACTGATCCTAGGAGACTCCACTGTAAGAGACACAGATGTTCCGCTCCTCATCTAGCCTGGTGACAGGTTACAGTTAGTTGCCTGTCAAGTGTCAGGATCTATCAACTCACTCAAATACTCAACAATGAGAACCAGTATAACTCTGTCAGTCTATGTAGGGTGAATGACTTGAGATGTACTTCACCGGACTATATGAGGAGATGCATGAATAAGATCTCGGATTGCTCATCATAGGCAGATATAAGCCTAGCCTTAAGGCAGCATTCTACCTTCTCCAAGGAAGATGCCATAATGCAAACAAAAAAAATGAATTGGCTTAGACACTGGATCCCCTTGGACTGATGCAAGAAGCTATCAGCCTGGGAAGACATGGTTGACAGGCCACACTACTTTGCCTGAGATGGTCTACATCTGTGGCTTCTGGATACTGGCAAAGGCATTAGCCACCCTATAGTGCCTTTTTAAGGCTGTGTCAAAATAAGCAACCTCCCAACAAAATCCTCTTTAAACTCAAGCTACTGTTGCTTAATAGGGCTCTAAATAAGAAACTTCACTCCTTACTTTGGAAGATGCTGACATCTGTGCAGTCACTGAAACAGGGTTTAAATACATGAAATGTACCCTGGCTGTGCAGGGCTACAATGCCTTCCATACCTTCAGACCACAAAGAGTGAAAGAACCAAAGGAAGAGGTGCATCCATCTTCATTAAAATATACGTACACCTTGAGACTGGTCAAACAGTACAACTCTCTTGAGCTACTCAGTATTCAATTAACTATAGGGAAAGCCCACTACCACATCATAGCTAGCAACAGGTCTCCTGCCAAGAAACAGGAAAAGCATACTGCATACCCGGACTTACTGGAGTCACTTGCTATGCAGCCCAACACCTTGCTCATGGGTGACTAACCTTCCATAGACTGCGAAAAATACACCACAAACATGCTGGCTTAGAGGTCCTTGGACTTTGTCAACATAAATGCTTTGGAACCGCTAGTCAGTACAACCACAAGAGGCTGAAATGTCATGGACATTGTAGTCGCAAACATGGAAGAACACTACGCTCATCCCGTGTGATGTCCTTCATGGTAAGACTGGACTACACATCAGTCACCTTCGAAATAACTGTAAGACCAGATGCCCAATCAAGCTCATAAATACTTAGTTTTTCAAAGACAAATTATCTCCTACTTAGTGATGGTATAAGAAGTTTCAACGTCCCCTTGAATGCAGATAACATGGACTTATGCCTGTATAACTACTTAAGCAGTTGTATAGACTCATCTCTACCTGAACCAATTAAAACCAAGTCTTGCTAGACAAACATGCCACCTTGGTGGAACCTTAGTATAAACAGGCTATACAACATAAGAAAGTGAAGTCCAACAACAGGAAACTGGCTCAGCAGAGGAAGAAATCCCTTTCTAGCTTAAATTTAGAGATTTTGTCAAGTCCTCCAAAGCTAATTATGACACAAAAATAACCTCCTAGCTAAGGATAATCCCAAGGCATTCTTTAACAGTTTACTATCAAAATTCCAAAAGATAGAACATTTTTTGATTGAAATGTTACAAAAACGAAAATAAAATGTCGCCTACAATATCAAACATGATAAACACTATGATCGACATTCGACATGCCAGACTTCTGGTTTCGCAAGTCAGTGTCTCCTTTTATGTTTTAGCAATGGGGGCAAGTCCCCCTGCGCCCCTCAGACTCCCTGCTTATTATACATACCAACACCAAGATCCCACTACAGGGAGGAAAAAGAGTAAATTACCCAATCTGCACTGCACCCCAATCTCCATTCAAAACAAAGTTTATATCGGGGAATGTATACCCACTTTCACTAATATAAACCACTTTCTGTTCGACATTACGACAGCTTAGAAATCCCACATTTGACCAACCTGTATTCAACTGCGTGCCTTTCATAATTCTGATAGTGAACCTTTTTTAAATACATCTGAAATATAAAAAGGAATATCCACAGCTATATGCTGAACTGGTTGAGGATGGCACCACCTATACTCAATTAAATAACCAGCGGCTACCAGGCAAAGGTATAAAATAAAACAAAAAACTCCAAAACACAGAAAAAAACACAAGAGGACCACAAGAAAGTAGTTTTTAGCACAATAAAACTTTAATTTCGCTATTCGTCAAGCGACTTCTTCAGAAACACATTGCAAGAGTTCAAAATCCATTTAAATATCACACTCAATCAGATCAATTAAAACAAACCAACTTCATGTACCAATTAAATAAATAAAACAAGCAAAAAATAATTAAAAATACTTAAACAGATATTAAACATTATTTGTGCAAAAATATATACATATGTGTATATGTACATCTGTTCATGTAAATATCAAGACAGCCTATACACTTTGGAAAGTCCTAATACTAACTTTCCTGTTTTTAAAAAAAAAAAAAAAAAACACTGTTATTGGTGTCGTTCAGACCAGGGGAAGTATAAGAAACGAACTAATTACCATTCGGCTTCCCTCTGTTCAACTAAATTCCTAAAATTTCCTCCTCTAATGTCTTCACTCACTACCTCTATTATTGAAAATGTAAATTTCTTCCAATTTATGCATACTAATGAATGTTTGTATAAGGCATTATTAGGGTTCTTTCTTTTTATGGCATACTTTGTATTTGTGTCTTCCAGCTTTTCCTGGTTAGGGGTCGCCACAGCGGAACTCCGGTCCGCTAATAATTGGTAGTTGATTTTTACGTGCAGAGTTACCGGCCCTGACGCACAACCTTCAATGAAGGTACACCCATTCATGCATGTCTCTACACAGAAGACGCTCTAGCTGAGAATCGAACCAGACAGCGTCTTACTGTGAGGCGACAACGCTACTGCAGCACCACCACCTGTTCTAAAATCCTTTGTCTTAAGCTCCTGGTGGACATACCTACATAAAAACCTGGACAGGAAGTGCATAAAGCATTATACACTATTCCTACTGTACTTCAATCCAGATTACCTGGTACTGGAATGTTATAATCCAAATGTTTCAAAAAAAAAAAAAAAATGCTGGGACCAACATGAATAAACCTACATGCTCTACATCCAGAACACTTGACCATACGACCATTACCTAAAGATGGAGCCCCAGACCCACATCTATTACTTTCCAAAAGTTGCTTTATACTACAGTCCTTTTTGTATACAAAATTTGGACTCTTACCCAGTACCATGACCATGCCACCATTCCCCAAAATAACCTTCCAGTTTTCACAAATAATGCTGCGTATGGCGGCGTTGTCAATACTCATGTCTAAACAAAACCTAGGTTTATCCTTTCACTCTCTGACATACCTACTACTTGATGGATTGACCTCTACTTTTTTGGAAAAAAACCTTTTTTAAAATAGGGGGGAAACTATTTCTCTTCTAGAAATGATCACTCCAGCCGAACTGTTCAGGAGGTCACTAGGGTAACCTCTATCTAGGAATAACCCTTTAATGAACTCTACCTCATTAAGGAAAACCTGGTCATCAACCATCATACCCGAAACCCGAACAAAACACCTATACTCAGTTGGAGGATGACTTCTACCAAAAGACCAGTCACCAGTGGTATACCACAGGGTTCTGTGCTGGGCCCCTTACTGTTCGGAATTTATTACTCAGACGTTCAGGCAAACCTGGATGGCCTGTGGCTGACCAAGTCGGCACACAATTGCAAAATGGCAGCAATCACAGAGTCCCCCAACTATATTAATATACTGTAGACAGGGTTAACACAAATGATTGGTTCCAAAGCTACATGGAAAAAAAAAAAAGAAAAAAGCATTACTCCATTTGGGAAAGCTGACATCCCTGCTAACTGCATTATAGATAGCCCCCCCCCAAGTGTAGACCCAGTGGGTATGTGATCTGGGTACTCAGGTTGACCGCAATCTAAACTTTGACCACCACATATCCAAACTAGTAAGGAAATACTACTAATGTGGCACATCTTATAAGTAAAAGCATTGCATATAGAGCTAAGAATGCATAATTCCATTATATTCGACCCTCAGACCAGTAATTGAGTACAATGCATCCTTTTGCATGTACTTCACCAGAGACCTGCAATAACTGGAGGACCACAGAGGTTTCTCACCAACAAATTACACTGTACACAAAAATCTTGCATAGAAAAACTGAAAGCGCTGTCACTGTATTCTGCCTCCTATACAGGTTGCTAAGGGAGGACTTCTGCCTTGCTTACAGGGTAGTCTCCGACGTGGTCCTAATGGAAATGCTACACCATTCATAAATCAAACTGCACAAGGGTCACCTGCTCCAGGGATATTAACCTAGCCTCTGACATGAACAGGTGATGCTGGAAAGAGATACATCTCCCAGATAATGTCACTTCTCTGGAACAAGTTTCCAACTGACATGAAACAGCCCCTCCCTGACCATCTTCAAACACAACTTAAAATCAATGGATGGGTGACTGCAAATTTCCTACTGGGGTGGTGCCATGTTCTTCCTGGACAGTGGAAGTGGGTATTAACTTCCATAGGCAGTTACCTCTGTGAATTTTACTCACCTAACCACCAACTGGGCACCTCAGGATAAATATGGCTAGGCTTGTAAAGGGTCTAGGGCCATTAGCCTGTGCCTATAAAATCTGAAGGATTTGGTATACTTGGCAGAAGATTATCCAAAACAAAAATACTGCAATAGTGATAAGGAAGGACATCTTGGAATAAAAGCATAACGAAATATGTTTGCCCAGCTTACAGCGCAGGTACCTGGTGCCCAAGCCTGAGTAGCAGCTGTGCTGGTGCAAATTTTGAGTTGACTTTTCTGGAGAAATAATGTCTCCTAGCAACCTACTATAGTTCAAGTCCAGAAATACACCCTTAGCAGCATATATTCACAAGTATCTGCCTTTGATTTGCCAGAATGCTTTCCTGAGAAGGGATGGAATATGGCTTAAATTTCACGTCAGACTCCTAATCCATGTACCATGCCTTCCGGCTCAGAAGGCACATTAAACAGTAGGACATTTCCCAGTTTGATGTACTTGGAGTGTGGTGCAGTCAGAGGATGCACAGAATCCCTGGATGCCAATACCAAGAATTGTTGCCTTTTTACACTGCAGTCTCCCCTCCCCCAGGCAGTTTCCTTGAATCTTTAGTTGTCTTAAGTATGCCCAAGCTATGTCTATGGAACCCATGGTGAGACAGTGTCCAGCCTTAGCTTGAATGGGACTTCCGGGCTAAGCTTCAACCATGAAAACTCATTCTCAATATAGGGTAGAAGGGGCATGGGAGAAAGTAGGCATGCTGCTCCTTATGTGAAAACTCACTGATGGCCATGATGTTAGGGTCCTGAGAACCCCTTGCAGTAATAATTTTAATGGGCTATGAAATCGGAACAGGACTCGTCTCATCAGTAAGAGCCAAGACATTTGTATGTTTAGAGAGTTCCAGTTTACAGAAATGGAAAGGGTAACTATTGAGCTTTCTGTATGTCCTTTTAATGTTGCTTCCTGAATCAGGCAGAAATAAATGATGAATTGCCCTTGGGTTTGCAGAAGGCAATTACTAGAGTCAGGTGCTTTGTGAATATCCAGAATACAACAGAAACCAAAATGCAAGTAGTAAATCAGAAGGGGAAACTCCCTTCTCAGATTAAAGGTACTGACAGACTCTCCCAACTATACATACAGGAAGGCATCTTTCAGATCTAGGATAACATGAAATCTTCAGGACAAAATCAGAGGTAAAAAGGTTCTTGGCTAACTTGACAATGAATTCTGGAACTTTTAAGGTTTTTTTTTTTAGCCTTGGTAACATTACCTTTGTCTTCAAAAGGCCTTAATTTCTTGTAACTAGTAACTGTTCTCGTTTCTGTTTTGGTGATCCCTGCCACAGAAAATCTAGTAAACATGGTTTGATCAAGTGTCTTTCTTGGGTGGGCAGAGGTGGAATGTGAGAGAAATTTGGTCTTTAAGAAATGGAGTCAATACCAGTGTGCTAAGATTCTTAGGACCCAAATGTTCAAGTAATTGTCTCCCACTATTTTACAAATAAACCTTGCTGACCTCCTATAGGGCATGGACTGCTGAAGGGGATTTAGCTAAAATTGAAGGGTAGGGGAATGGAAGAGCTCAGATACGTCATACTGTACTGTCGTGAGGTCTCAGCTTCTGCTTGCCATTTTCTAGACTCTTGTTCCTTTCGTTTTGGCCATTTAGCATTGCCTTGCCTCTGACAGAAGGTTCAATTATTGGTAGGATAATTTCTACGGTACCTGGAATGTAGAGTGAAAAAGTTATGTACTTTCCATAAAGTTAGATCTGTTGTCATATTCCATCCATTTATCTCATTTTATTACACCCCCCCCCCCCCACCGAGATCCAGTTCCAGCTTGGCATATTACAGCTGTCTTATAGGCCTTGAAAATACTCAATTTCAAACTTTCTGCTAGGGTTGATATGAAGCACCTGTCTTGGGAAACCTTGGTTTTGGTGGCCATAACCTCTGCAAGGAGGATTTCGGAGTGGCAAGTACTTTCTTCAAAACCCCCTTGACAACATTTGAGAGTGAATCCTTCTTTCCTCCCAAAGATGGCATCAGAATCCTCCATCAATCAAGACAAATTTGCCAGTACTCTTTCTGAATTTCTCCAACAAGGCTGAATACACCATGCACTTTGACATTAATCATCAATTGAGTTTTTACTTGCATCAAACTGCCTCTATCATAAAATTGGAGCAACTGTTCTTTTCATTTACAAAGATTAAATGGGACAAGCAGTATCAAAGATTTCCTTATCTAGATGACTGACTCAATGTCTAACTTTTTGTACATCAACAAAAATGTCTGGCATTGGCTTCTAAACCCAAAGCTCACTCAACTAGATCAGTGGCCTCATTCACAGCATTCTTCTCCATTGTCTCTATTGATACTTATACTGCAGCAATCTAGTCAAAAGTAAATGCTTATTTCTCATTATAAACTGGAAATTCTGTCTAGGGATGGGGTTTCTTTCGGCTCAGCTGTACTCAGGAATATCCTTCCTTGAGGCCACCCAATGTTCAAATAGCTGGGGACTTTGACCCATTTGTAGAAAAATGGACAGAAAGCCAACATCAGATACAAAAGTTACGCAATTTACGTAAAGTCAGATTGTCCATTCCTCTACTACCCTCCTTCCATCTCCCATCCTGTTTTACTTTATTCAGATATTTTTTTCATCCGTAAATGCCACCTATTAACATAAATGACTGATCCTGCCTTGGATCTTAGAGTTTAGCCACCTTTCCCCCTTAATTTGCTCTCTGTCACCATTGGTTAAGACTTCTGTCAGGCTGTTTGTAAGGGGGGGGGGGCAACTCAATTTGAGGTAGCTTCTGTGATACAAGTGAATTATGGGTAGAGGAAGGAGCCTGAAGAGCACAGCCTAAGCTTTGAAATTGACAAAGATCGATCCATATGTAGGTGGAATACCATAACACATCTGTATAAGTGCATAACTCATTTCCGTTCCTAGTGGAGCATTGAGAAGTGCTGCTTTTCACAGGATCTGGCGAGGGTTGTGTCCTCAAACATGCAAGTCTCAATCACTAATTCCCACTGCAGCCATGCTGCATGATACATCCATAGAAATCAACACTTCTGTAGTGCTTGTCAATCTGGGAAATAAGGTTGCACAAGTCTAGCACTTCGGATTTCAGAGCATTATCTTTCAGTTGGGCCAGTAGTATTTCATGGTACGTTAACATACAAGTTTGATAATTAAGAGGCCTGAAAGAGAAGATGGCAGAAATGTACACAATCATCCTAAAGTAGTATAGTAGCTAAATTTCTCCGTCACTGGAAAAGGAGTTCTTGGTTGTAGCCCTAAAAGCCCCACTGCTGGAATCCATGGGCATCACAGCAAGATCAACAGTAAGGTTCTTGTTCAGTTTCTAGCAAGAATCCATGATCCTATAAAAAGTAAGACTTTATGGCTGCAGGAGACTTGGAATCTGGCTACAGCACTACACCAGTAAATAGTCTTCCAAGAATTTAATCACATGAACAAAGGGTTTTGGCTCTTGGACATCTATCTCCCAATACTTATTCTGAGCATCTCAGAAATCCTTAAGACCCCCATTTAAAACAACCCTTCATTCTACAGTAGGTATCACCACAACAGAAATGTTTGGCTGAAGGAAGCAAGTATTAAAGTGTCCACAGTGTCTCAAATATAACCAAGAGGGAAAGACATGGGCTAAATAAGCCAATTCATCTCCCTCTAACTCAGAGGAATCAAGTTCCTCATATTCCTCAGAGGGATTCCTTCAGTAGGAACCGATTGATATTGATTTTTGATTTTGTAGCTATAGGTTATTCAGTATTAAGTCTATTCAGGGCTTAAGAAGGCAGCCTGGGAAGATTTCTACACAGCAACTGTTTAGGCAAGATGGTAGACATCCATGCCACAGACTTCTTGGGCCCATTTGTGGGGAGGGGACAAATACAAATGTAAATATCAACACTTTTCACATCCCATTACTACAGTAACATACTTCACACTGTATTACCATATTTTGAATAGTCAATAACACAGCAGTCTGACAATGGGACAACTGTTCATCTTCAATTAGATTAGATGCTACTTTGCACATGCCACTATTTTAGAATTATGTATTTAAGAGAAGTTCATGGCTACAATGTTAGGTAATGTTGCATCTGACACTGAGTTATGTAGCAGATGTTATTATTTGTACTTAACTGTATATTATTACTAGCATACTTCAGTTATTGTTTTATTTTTATTAATCTTCTACATTGTTGTATGCAATGTACTATTCATTTTAACTAACATTACCTGCACTTTCCACTGAATTTTACTTACTTGAAGAACTACTGCTGTTAAATAACTCGGCCTTGGACCGTCTTTGCCAGTCTGGTTTTGGTGATGACTAAAAAGGGTCCCTGGATCAGTTCACCTAACTGATTACAGATGAAATGCCACTTGGCACAGACAGGTACTGATGGCCAACAAACCCATGGATGTTTTTACACAGAAGAACTAATGCTCTAATTCTCATATCAAAAGAGCATGTGTCAAAACTAGGGGCCTGTTAAAAGGCATCCAGACTTAAGAGTGGAAGGACTTTAGCTTGGGAAGACAAACTATTATCAAGGGACATTGCAGCCTGGCAAGATATCAATGGTAGCCCTGGTCCACGTAGGCATGAGTGGGATGCTACACAAGTAGCAGTCTAGATCCAATTCCCTTGAGCCAAGGCTGGCTTTCTGACTCCAGAGTTATGCAGCCTCCTCGGATTCCTTCTCAAGAGCACCCCCCCCTTACTTTTGTGAGGTTTCCCCAGGAACACTTGCCAGTGCCATATCAGTCCTAAAGAAGGCATGCAGCCTTTATTCACTCACATGGTTCTCCGATTCTGCTCTCTGCTTGGCCATCTCGTTGAAATTACAGCTGTGCTTTACCCAAAGACAAAAAATACACTTGTCTTAGGGTAGTCTGTGTAAAGTATCTGCCTTCATGTACCACATTTATTGACCTTTTAATATACCTATAGACCCAACCCCCCCCCCCAAACTTAAAGTCAAGTATGCAAGGAAAAAGATACCATCCTTCCCAATGGGATACTTGTACTTTGGAAGCTAGGCTAGACCAAGATATTCTTAATACTACAGTAACTATCACAGATCTTATTTACTGTGGCAAAAATAAAACCAGACGATATACCTCTCATATCACTGACTTGTTAACATCTACATAGGTGTGTGGGAGGGTTAATTTGACCAACGTAGAGGGGAAAGGGAGCAAACCTCAGGAAGTCAGACCCAAAGCTGGGCCTTCTGTCACAGAGGCCCCAAGTATTACTAATACTGCAAGAGTTAATGCAGTGATCGAACTGGGTTTCAATCAGTTTACTATAATCCATTGAAACAGTGTCCAAACTGGACCAAAAAGTCTCAAAACTACTCTGTGTACATCCTAACAGGCAGGCACCTGCACATGTTCAATTTTCTTTGATGCCTGGCAGCTGCAGGAGTGCATTATGTACAGAAAGTACTGAAGAAATAAGCCTCCTGTAAAAAGGACTAAAAATTTTCTTTGTGTTGTAGGTCAGTCTGAAAAATGTGCAGATTGGTTCCAAAACAAATGCAACCTGGACAATTACGATTTTAACACATGCCCCTCAACAAGGTGAAAACCAATAGCCACAGCAGAGAGAATGGGTTTAAAAGTTCTTCGATCTTCACTTATGCCATCAAATGCCTCAAAAGTGCACATGGAATTTCCATCAATATTCATTTCAGAAGAATACTAGGTCTGCAAATAGTCCCCTTATCTAGGTAATCAAGTTATGCTTTTGAACCTATGCTCCACTTTGTAAATCCAATCTTTTCCTCGGGAGTAACTTGGTTAGTATGCCTTAATGACTTGTAATCCAATGCACCCACATAAGAGGAATGCGGAGAAGTAAATCCTTATGAATGTCAGAGGTGATGGAAGGTGAGTGCACACTGACTCCATGTAGAAAGATGGATTTTTGATGACTATTCGAATGAGTAAATCCATTAAAGGTTAACCTCTTATGACACACTAACACAAATCAAATGCCATCTTGTAGGGAGGTGGATTGCAAGGGTATAGCCCTGAACATTAGCAACTGAACAAACGAGCCTTAGAAAAATAAAGTGGCATTTCAGAGCTTAGCAATACAGGTGCTAGCTACCAAACTAAAATACAGCCTCCTCAGAATACATTTGCCTCTGGAAAAGTTCAACGGTGTTCAAGATAACTGCATTACATGCCTCCACATATTCAGTTCACACAGCTCTGTGGCTTTGACTCTCAGCAGTTACACAATAATTAAATGGCAGTGTCTGGTAAAAGACTTGACATTTTGCCAAATACCACCTTAGGACATGTAATGACGTTTGCCCCACAAGGTACTAAAACAGATTTGGAGAACAGACTTTACTTTTAGGTCTACCAAAGAAGGATGGTGTGAAGATTGAGACAAAGGTACTAAGGCTCTTATTATGGTAAGTACTAACTTTCATATTCTGTATAGTCCTCTCCATCCATCGATTGTTATGAAAGAATCCCCAGCTACTTTCTTCTCCAGTGGCCTCATAACAGAACACCTTTTGAGAACAGGAGAATCAAAGAAAGTCCTGGACCTTGACAAGAGATGAAGTTTGTATTGCTTGACAAAGGTGTGCATTGTTGGCCACTTTGCTACAGCACAAAGTCAACCTATAAAGAAGTTAGGCCACAAAAGTTGATATGGACATTAAAAAGAAGCACCTTGGGTTTTGTGCCTAGTGATTTGTTATGCACAGAGTAGATAGGCCCGGGGAGAAAAGCTCCATGAGTAACCGTAAATTTTAATGCACGAATTACAATAATCATTAAAGTATAAAGCAAACAAAATGTAGTACACAAAAAAATACAAATTTGTTATATCATGACAGAAACTAGGCTTTGAACATAGCTAGTACTATTTGTAAAGTATGACTTATTTGAAGATACAAGGTTAAGACAGGCCAGTAGGAATAAAAGATTAAACACCGGGGAAGAAGATGGATATGGGTTGGGGTATACTGTGATGCCTCAGAGCATTCACGAGGGGTTAGTACAGGATTTTAGATGAACTTTAAGTGATGGCTTAAAGTGGTAAGTGGACAAAATTGAGGGAATGGAGTAAGGAAGGGAGTTCCATATACGAGATGCATAGATGGAATATAAAGATTCTCCTGCAGTGTTGTTGGCCTTGGAGATGGTGAGCAAGTTCTTACTGTTAGAGAGAAGTGGTCTGCTGGAACTGTAAGGATGAGATTTTGTAGTGCAGGGACTCTGGTTGGTTGTGTTACAGTTTTGTGAGTTACAGCGCGTTGGTTGTAAAGAATAATGTTGGGAAGTTCAAGCCAGTCTAGTATCCTTAAAGCTGTAGAATGATGTGTTCTATATGCGCAGTCAGATCCAAACTTGGCAATTTTATTATAACATGCTTCTAGCTTAGCCAAGTCAGTTTTCCTAAGAGTAGTTAAAATTGGAAAGGCATATAGTAGAGTTGAGAAAAGATGGGTTTGTGATAATGTAATTTTGGCCATGAACCTTTTGTGCCTATATAGATTTTCAAGTTTCTTATGGACTTTATCGTTAAGGAAACATACAAGTCAAATTATAGGTCATTGCCTATTTCCACTCCAAGAAGCTTTGTATGGGTTGACGGGGAGATGACAGTGTTGTCTTTAGCTATTATGTTAAATGGTGGGTATGACATTGATGTCATTAGGTTGGAAGAGTAATAATTTAGTTTTGTTTGGGTTCAGGATTAGATGGGCATTGGCTAACATGTTTTAACAGAAGTGAAAGATTCCTGTGTTTGAGAATGAAGAGCTGACAGAGAAGTGGCAGCACAGAAGTGTTGAATCATCTGCATACTGTATTATAGAACCATGTGGAGTAGCTGTGTGTAAATTAGTAAAGATGAAGAGGAGGACAGGGCTTAAGATAGATCCTTGGGGGACACCACTGGATAAAGGAAGGCATGGAGATAGGTCACCTTGCCATAGAACAGATTGACAGCTACATAAATGGTTATTAAACCAAGCTGTGGCAGATGGTGAAAAGGATAGCTCAGTCAGTACATCTATTAGTTTGGAATGAGAGACCATATCAAAAGCTTTTGATAGGTCTAGAAAGATTGCAGATACAAAATTATTCCTGTGATGGTTTACAGTATTAGTGTAGGATAAGAGCAGTAGTGGTATTATGCGAATGGCAAAACCCATGCTGAGTGTTTGAGAGAAGGTTATTTGTTAGTAAGAATTTCATGATCTGGAGAGGAATATACCTTTCAAGAGCTTAAAAAGGTGAAAGAATAGCAACTGGACGATAGTTTGTCAGTTCTGTGGAAGGTCCCTCTTTATGAAGTGGGAGACTTTCCACACTTGAGGAACCTTGTTTTCGAGCATGGATCTATTTATAAGGACCGATACCGAGAAGGCTATAGATTCAGCTGCAATTTTGAAGTATTCACTGGGTAAGTTACCTACAGCAAGTGTAGTAGGTTTTAGTTTCTGGAGTAGATAGGGGCTGTAGGGAAGCAGGGAGAAAGACAACAAAGCATTGCTAGTTGTTGACTTGGCTGGATTAGTATCAGGAGTAGGGGGTTTGCTGCTTGGAAAGGGCAATTATGGATTCGATAAAATGCTTGTTAAAAATGGTGGCTATGCTATTGGAATTGTTATGGATGTTTGGGATTGGTGTAGTAGAGTTTGCTGGGTGAAGGATTGAATTTATAGCAGACCAGAGTTTTTGAGGGGTTTTTTTGGTGTGTGTTTTGAATGTTATGATAGAAATTTATTTTATCCTGTTTTATCTGCCTTATTTCTAAGTTCCTGATACTGTTGTTTAGAAACGACAGTGTAAATCTTACCAGGCTTCATCTCTAGTTTTCAGAAGGGTCCTAGTGTCTATGCTTAGCCAGGGGGCATAGCTTGATTTTACTCTGATGGTTCTAGCAGGGGCATGTGCATTTAATACATCTAAAAAGGATTTATTAAAGTGGCTCACTGCATCATCTAGGTCAAGGTATTTGAGTGGAGTCCAATTGCACCTTTGTAGGTCAGCAAAGGAAGTTGTCAAGATTGTTTTTTTCCCCCCCAAGTTGTTTAAACATAGTAGGTTTTGGTGGGAATGTGTGTTGTCAGATAAGAAATGCAAGTAGGTGGAGGATGTCTAATTTGTTGGCTATACTTCTAATATTAATGTTCATCAGCAATAGGTCTAATTTCTTTTTGTTTAGGATTGAATGTGTAGGGGTGCTGAGACTAGTGTGACTAGGAGGGTTGGTGTTACCTGACAGTGGTCCAGGGTTTGGGTGGATGTCCCCACTAAGCAGTAGCCTAGAGGCAATGTTAAGTACTTTCAATCGTTTGATAAACTCATTGCTGAATAACTGACTTGTTATAGTGACACTCTTTAAGTGGAAAATATTGGAGGCTAGTAATATTGACAAGTGTAGGACAGATGGTGAGATATGTACATGGAGTAGTATGGTAAGGTGGGTTAGTGGTGTGATGAAAAATGGATACCTGCAATGTGTCTGGTGATAAGTAGTGAGGTGAGATAGTAACAGGAGTGTAGTAAGAAGTGATAGGTGAAGCATGAACATGTTATAGGTCTAGGAGGAGGAACCATAATAACAGGAACTGCATGTAATTGGATGGATAGAGTGAGGGAGTGTCAGCCTAGTGAATAACAGTAAATGCACTGGGGGTGGCTAGGATATGTGGGCAGGGTAGGGGAGTGGAGTGAGCCCAAAGTTAGGAATAAAGTTAGAATTTGGTCTGAGGAATACTAACTGTATGGAAAACAGATAAGGTGGCTTACAAGATAAGGCATGCACGCTCAGATACTTGTTTCACTGAAGTGAGCCATTAGCAGTAATGTTTTCCACCAGTGGGGGGGGGCTATTAGGGTTACTTCTACCACAAACTTCCTATAAGAATTTCCGTCAGTGGAAAGGAGGGGAAGCTATGCAGTACACCAGGTGGCAAAGGATTGATCCAAACATCCCTGGGTTATCTGTCTTTGTTGATGGTAAAGTAGCATTTCATATTAACTGGGGAGTCAAGAAATATCAGCAAGGTTAGTCACTACTGTGGCACCACTCATGAGGCATCAGGATGCAAAGGCAGTCTAATGTAAGATTGGTCCAACCTGGAATATGTATTGCTACCAGAAAACACAGACTACACTGCTTTCAGCACCACTCTCATGGCCCCTCTGCAAAAGGGATATCATCTGGTTCCTCCTTGCTCGATGTACAGCACAGCCAACCTGCTCTGTGTGGATTCATGTACAGTGGGGAAGGAAGTTCCGAACTGCCAGCAATGCTAGGTAGACTGCCCTCATCTTCAAAACACTGATAGGAAGGTGATCTTGTGACTACATTCCTTGAACATTTCCTCCCCTCAAAGCCTCATTACTACAGTGCAGAAACATCCATAATGGTGGCTGATGGATATGGAAAGGGGAAGATCAAATACACATCCCTCTTATAAAAGGGGAGACTGGAACCACTTTAGATAATTCCTGCAAACTGTGAGCAGTCCAATAGGAGGCTGAATTGAATGAATGGATTTGGACCACTGCAGTATCCACAGAAACTCTCATGTGAGATCTGGCGCGAGAAACGCATTTAATGGCGGCAGCCATTGTGCCCAGTATACATAGCCTAAAAGAGATCAGCCTTTATTATTGAAGTCTTGCTTTTCTTGTTGTAGCCTGCAGATGACAACTGAGGAATATGAAGGCTCTGTTGTCTCCATACTGGATTTTTTGAAGTTTACTACAATGCTTAACTAATCTCTTGTTGAAATAAGGGATTTTCTTGTATCTGCAGCCAGGAGTCAATCAAGATATGGGAACACTATGAACCTTTGCACCCTGAAGTGCGTTGAGACCACTGACATGCACACCCAAAGGGCAGCACTCCACCTTCATGGAAGTCTGTTGTCCTATGCAAGTGATTCTATTAAGGAATCAATGGGCCTCCATTTGGACAGACTCTTCCTGCAAACCTCAAGCAGTGGGGAGGGAGATAAAAGTGGCCATCAGATGATGGCAGTAGCCCTACGGCTCTAATGAAGTGGAAACTCAAGGTGTTCAGAACTGGACTGTCCTTCGGGACATAAATGAGGGCTCAGACTAGGACTGACTGGGGCCAAAAATAACAGAACATCCCCTTTCTGCAGTGAACAGGCAATGATCCTCTTGAAAAACTCGAATGCTTACATGGAACCAGACTGCACCAACAAAGCAGAAGACACAGCAGACTCCCCAAAGAGAAATTAGAAAGTAACCAAGTATGTCATTCCTAATGTCGAAAGGTCAGGTTGGCTCCGGGGTAAAAAACGGTGCCAATGCACTGAGCACCAATGACACTGATACCACAAATACAACTGAACAGTTTGGAGCTGAGACGCAGTATGAAAACTAGAGTCAAGTGTCTCAAATGCATGGACGTGGGAGACCTGAGATTGATTTTGGCTCCAAAATCACCAGTCCCATGATGGGTGCCAGAGGAGGAGCGAGAGAAACTGGAATCTGTGGGCTTACTCTATCTAACCTATATGTAGATGAGAAGGGATGACACACTTGTGTCTATCTGAGGCTTTACAGACGGCCCTCATCATTCGATCCCTATCAATGATTACTACCACTCCCAGTAGACCTGGTGGGAGGAAAATAAGGGAAGTGTCAAACATAGAAACCTAGACAGTTTTGTCTCTGAGGTACTACTTTTTGCAGAAGCGTCTTTTCCTGGAGACTGAGCAGATGTAAGTTATGTACTTACCATAACGTTCCATTGGTGTTGCCCATTTTCATTCTTCAACTGATGGGTTCGGATCTGACTGCCAATACACTAACTCATGGCCTCCAACAAACTTGAGCTCCTTCCCTCCCCATAATGTACTAACGTCCCTCAGATACTACTTGCAGCTTGAGATAGAAACTATAAAAATTGCCATAACTGGAGTTTAAGAACACAGGTGCCCCCAAGAGTCTCATTCCTCCAAAAGTTAGTTATGAGAAATGGTGGGAGGGGAGCTGAGGAAGAATGAAAATGGACAACACCAATGGAACAGTAACTTCTTTATCAGATATCAATTCTCATTCTTCAACTAATGGGACAAGAGACCCAGCTAACTAAATCCCCAGGTGGACTCTAAGGAATGCTACTCCTAAGTATGGTTAAGCCAAAGGCTGCCGTTCCCCCTCTAGACCAGACCTAGTTTGTAATGAGTGATAAAGGTAAGAGGATTTAACCAAGCTACAGCTGCACATATATCGTCCATAGTAGCGCTAGAGTGAAATACAGTAGAAGCAGCCATAGATCTGGTTAAATGAGCCTTCAATGGTTTTAAGAGTATATTCAATTTGCTACAAACAAATGAAATGCAATGTCAACCACCTGGCTACAGATGCCTTTGAGACTGATTTGCCCAACTTTTTAACAGCAAAGAAAACAAACAACTTATCTGTCTTTCTAACCTCTTGTTCCATGCAGGTAGAAGCACAGCTGTCTATGAACATAAGTGCAACATATATTCACCTTTATTTGTAAAGTTTGAGAAGAATACTGGCAGGTCAATGACTTGGTTAATGTTGGACTATGACACCACCTTAGGCAGGAAGGAAGCAATGGTACATAAGGTGACCCTATCCTTATGAAAAATCAAGTATGGAGGCTTAAACGATAAAGCTTGAAGTTCTGAAATTCTTCCATCAGATGTAATTGCAACTAAGAAGACAGTTTTCCAGGTCAAAAAGTTTAGAGCACATTTAGCTGCAGGTTCAAAAGGAGAATGTATTAAAGCTTCCAGTACAAATTTTAAATCCCATGGTGGTACAAGGTCTTTATAACGGGGTCTTAACAGAAGAGCATCTCTCAAAAAGCCTTTGCACAGTTTAGAGGAAGCCAGGGAAGAATTCTGAAACCCCATATGAAAGTTAGAGATTGCTGCAAGTTGAACTTTAACAGTAGAACTAGCACCCTCATTAAAAAGATTTGCTAAAAATTCAAGAATGGAATGAACTGAAGCTGAGAAGGTATTGGATTTCGCTCTGCTCAACAAACCTTTTCCATTTACTCCTGTAAAGTTTCCTAGTAGAAGGTTTATAGGAAGATAGAAGTATAGAAAGGACAGGGGAAGAAAGCACTGGTTGCCTGGCTATTAAAGGAAATGGAGAAACCATATCTGATTGAACCATGCCCATTGGGCGAGGCAGAAGGTCCAGAATTGGATTCTTGATCCAGAATCCAAGATGAACATAGATGAGGCCAAAGGAAGGGAAACCAAACCTGTCAAGGCCGGTAAGGTGCAATAACAACTTTGCTCTCTGAAGATATTTTGATATTACAGGAGTTTGAGGATAAACATACTGAGGACCGGGGCGGCCAATCCTGGAGCAGAGCATCCTCTTGAGATCCCCCTGGAGGGGGGGACTCGGGGCAAAGAAACTTCTGCAGTTGTTTACGGAGAGGCAAAAGATCATAGCATGATTGGCCCCACTGATTGAAAATCATTTCTGTCACTTTGTTGTTCGGATACCACTTGTGAGGTAGTAAAATGGAGCTGCTCAATTTGTCTCATTGGACTTTTCGGAATATGCTTTTCCATTAGAAAGTGGTTGGAAGATATCGCCCATTGCCACACTAAGGGAGTCTTGACATGGTCCCCCCTTGTCTGTTGATGTATCAAGCTGACATGTTGTCTACTTGGACTGCATTTGTCTTGACAGGGAGTGTGTCTTGGGATGCTTGCAATGCCAAAACCACCACTCTCATTTCCAGAACACATATGCAAGTTGGCCTCTTCAAGGGACTAAGTGCCTTGGACTGTCTCCCCTAGAACCCCCAAATCTGGGATGCAGCCGTGGTCACTATGGCCTTGGGCTGAGTAAGAATGAAAGGACGACCTTGTAACAGTTGCTGTGACTGCATTCACCAGGAAAGATAAACTATGCATATCAAAGTTATTCTGATCTTCTCTGATATCAAAGTTATTATCTTCTCTGATATGGGCTGAGAGAGCAATGACCATTGTGTTGCTAACATCCATTGCAGAATTCTCATGTGGTGCCTTTCTAAAGGAAGTAAAATTATTGCCACGGACACTGATTCTCTGGATTTGCAGGATCAACTGGGCTGAAATTTTGGTACTGTCAATTATTTTCATGACCCATTTCCTTATTGTTTATACGCTCGAAAGAAGAGGAGATGCTACCATAGATACTGTGTTGAACACTGCTCCTATGATTTCCAATGTCTGAGTTGGTTGTAAATGAGACTTGTAATTAATAGTTATTCCGAGATTTGAACAAGTCTGCAACACTTGGTCTCGTGCTTGTATCAGTTGATGCCTGGTCGAGGCAGCGATGAGCCAGTCATTTAAACATGGAAACACTAGGAATCCTTGCAGTCTAAGTTAGCTGCTACCACCATACACTTGGTGAACATGCTGGGGGCTGTGGTGAGGCCAAAGAGCAGTGCTCTGAATTGAAAGTGACTGGTTCCCAGGCAGAAGCACAAGTACCTTCTGGATAGTCTCTTCATTTTTATGTGATAAACCTTCAGGGTGTGTACTACTGAGCACATCCAGTCATTCTTGCTCAGAAAGGGCAGAATGGACAGAACAGTGACCATCCGAAACTTGGTGTCGCACCGATTTGCTCACCACACTGCGATCTAAAATTGGTCTCCAGTCCTTTTCTTTGGCAGTAAAGACTCGAGTAAGTTCCAGATTCTATTTAGTCTGAAGGGACCTCTTGGACGACTCTTCTAGCAGCTTTTGGAATTTTCATGCTGCTGCTTCCTTCTGATTGGGTGGAACATCAAAGATGTTCCTGGTTAACAGAGGTGGTAGGAAAAAGGGAATAATACAACTTCTGGAAACAATTCTCTGCACCCAAGTGTCTTTTTCTTATTGTTTAGCCAGGCTTTCCTGGTGTAGAGATAAGTGACTCCCCGACTGCCTCCACAGGAAGGCAACCACACCTACCCTTCAGGAGCACAGAAAGGGTCTGCCAAAAAATGAATCTCTAGACCCTTGGTTATGCAGCCCTCTGCCACAGGGGTGGCTTCTACCATTACCCCCCCCTGCTGGTTTTGGAGGAACTACCTCCACGTGTCTCCCGGAAAGGATCCTGAGACTTCCTGAACCACGCCTTTCAACCTCGCCGTTGATTCCCAGAAAAGGTCCTTTGTGGGGTTGAAAAATGCATGTCCACTGCAGAGAGCACCTTTCAGTCTCTCTCACACCTGGAGTGCGTCTTTTACAGTAGGGCAAAAGGAGGAAGAGCTGTCAAAAGGAGCACTGACTAACGATGACTTTAAGGGCTCCGCAAAATCACACAGTCTCATCCAGGCATGCCTCCTGATAGAGATGTCTGAACCCACAGCCTTTGAGTAGTCTTCTGCAGAGTGTGAGCCTAATAGATGAACTGGATACAGCTTGAAGGGTAGCCAACAGAGACTATGGAAGGTTGAGTCTCAACTGTCTTAGTGCCAGAAAGAGATTTGATAGTTCTTTAATCCAAACAATTCAGTGATCTGACAATAAAAGTCACTGAGAAAAACTCACTTCCCAAATTGGTCCAGTGCCCTAGATTCTCTATTAGGGGGACGGACAGTGGAACTCACAATTTCCTTCTTGGTAACTGCCGCCATTACCATTACATCAAATGATACCCCTTTAACTCCAATATTCTCTTCCCTCCAGGGGAGCCAGAATCCTGTCTGGTCTCTTGGGGATTGGCTAAATTGTATCAGGTTCCTTCCATGCCTGTAGTTCAGGGAAAGTAACCCATGAAGGAGACGAGCCAGTCTCGAAAGCTTCCAGAAATACTGACTCCTCAGCAGTAGGGTTTTGAGTAGGCCAACCACCCATTCTGTATAAGGATCTCAAGAATGTCTCCATATGAGACGTCATCGGGTTGTGATTTCGGTGACCCTTCTCCCTCACTGAAGTCAGTATACTCAGGGATAAGATTTGAAGAGTCCATTAAACTGCCTCCTTTTGTACTCTCTTCGTAGGTATTCTTTGGTGGGGTGATCCAGTGCTGGGTACACTGGAAGCTTTCGGCAGGCTGTTCCCATGGCATAGAATGCGGAGGATAATTGTGCAAATTCATCTGAGAGGCTGAGGGTGGAACTGAGGGGGAAAGATCCGTCTGACCTGCCAAAGCAGAGAAAACCCTCTTCACAACCTCAAAAGCAGACTGCTCAGGAGAGAAGGAAGTCAACATAGCCAAGAAAGTTAGTTTTTGGCTTACTTCCCTCTGCTCTGAAAGCAATAAACCGCAAGTGGAAATTGGAGCCAAGTTATCCAGTGCCAAAGCTCCAAGGGAAAGAGATGCCTCTGAAAACCTGAGTGGTTTTCCGGAAGCTTCACTTCAGACAGTCATACAGATACAAAGATGGAGCTGGTGCACTCAGAGTACAGTCTGATCCAAAGATGATACTCTTTAGATCCTACCCAAACGGACCCAGAATGCTCGGATCAGAGGATTCTAAAACCACAGGTTGGGTCAGAGAAGAAGCCGTTATTGGTGGAGTGGTAGATGGATGATGTTCCTGACCCAAATGGGGTAGAAACCGTGAGAACTCCCTTCCGAATCTGCTCCATGAAAAATGTCATCATTTTTTCCACATCAGCTTCAATGAGATTCTTGGAAGAACGAGAGGATACCACTGGATACCACTGAAGTTGATTTTGAGTACCCCTCTAAAAATGAAGAGGGCACTCTGGAAGGGACCAGATCCAAGCTCGGCCAACAGTCCATCCTTGGTAATGTCTTAGGATCTGAGGATGTTGGATACGGAATACATTTCTTTGGTTTAGAGGGTGTAGGACTTGAAACATCTGGTTGAAGCCAAAGATGGTCAGATCCCAAGTGACTTCAGATTCAATTTTGTCTTCAACTACGAGGAAGTAGATGCAGGGAAATTCAAAGATCTGGACCATTGTGAAGGGTCCTTAGTTTTAACCTTGGGAGACTAAACTCCAGGGATGACTTCAGAAAAAGGAGTTAGCAAACACTTTAAAATGAACTTATTCTTCCTTTCAGACAAAGCTTTGTGGTTAACCTTTGACAAATATCACAAACTTAGTCAAGATGTTCAGACCTAGTGTGGGCATCCGAAAAAGGCATCTTATGCCTACATCGCTCGTGTACTTTAAACCCTTTCTCACACATGGTTTAGAGAAAAATACCTATAATCAAAGTAACTGGAAGGGAAAAAAAAGCAAGAATTAGCCAACATTTCTTTCATGCAAAAAGAAAGATTAACTACCAACTATGAAAGTAGAGAAAAATAAAAACCAGGTAGGAAGATCTACCAACAATGGTAGCAAATGTTACACTATTAAGTGTATAGAAACAGGGTAGGAAAGGCCTACTAACAATGGTCGCAAAGATTACGGTATCAAATGTATGAGAGTGTATAAAGATGACAGGACACTTAAGAAAACTGAATGGAAAGGAACTTAAAAATTAATGTCTGAAGAAAAAAAATCTTATCTTTAACTAGCCAGAGAATTGCAGGGGATCATGTCTAGACATGAGAGTGGCAAATGAGATCTGAGGGAAGTTAGAGGTAGTACATTATGGGTAGGAAAGGCTCTCGAGTTTTTGTTGGGGGTCACGAGCTAGTGTAATGGCCGTGTCGGATAAGAGCACATCAGTTGAGGAATGAATGAAAATTGACATCAGGTCTATAGTTTTGGTGTAGGCTGAAAACTTTTAAACAGGCTGAAACGACTGGCTAAGAGCAAAAGATAGCAATGCAGGTGAAGGTTTAGAAATCTTTAAAGTCAGTGAAGGTGTAGGAGACTATTTCCCTTGTGTTGGCTCTGATGTTCTATTTTACCATAGACTTTTCTCTGTCCCTATGCCATTCTTTGTTGCTTCATGTCTTGATGTTTAATCGAGATGTCTCTTCGGCCACGTTTCCAGCTGTAGCAGGGAGAGTCTTTCAAAACTTGCTTGCTCTATGAGAAATAGGTCCCAAAGGACTTGCAGATCTTGCACTAAACTTACAATGGCCGCAGACACAATTTAGCAAGCGTGTGTCTGTATTTGCTGTACTTTTGTAAACTCAAAACTGTCTACATTAATAAATAAAAATTGTACCTTTACTTATGTCTGGAAATTAATTATCCTTTCAAGAACAGGAAAGGGGCAACCCAGGTTAGGATGAAGGAAAGAAGGAATGAATGTTTTTTTTCCTGTGAGGAAAGATTAGAAGAGAGCATTTAGTTGAAAGGAGAAAAATCTTTTCTGAAAATGTAGGAATGCTGGAACCATGCGGCTGGCACAGATGGAGGCAAATGAGATCAGATGAGGGACAGAAGGGATGCACTTCATTATAGCAGACGGGAAGAGCTAAAGTGTTGGAGAAACTTGTGTGTGGGAAAAACTGCTGGCTCAGTTTCACAGAGGGTGAATAACTAACAGTCAAGATGGATGGAAAGAGCAATGCAGGATCACTATTACTCAAAATAATTTAATACTTGCATAAAAGACCAACAAAACTTGAAAAAGGTGGTCACCCCCACCACTCACCTATCAACTTTTATAATGTCCACAAAAATCACAAATCAAAATAAGGCATATCAAAATCTTTCAGTGAAAGGTTTTGAGCTACAAACTTTTCATACTGAACTAAGTGTTGGAAGAGTTAAACTTTGTTCACAGATGCTCAAGTCAGTCTATGATGTACATCACAGTAACACTAAGAATAACACATTGCAGGGAAATAAGAAATGACAATGTTGAGTAAGTAGCGTGCTGTGTGTTAACTGCTGATGTAACTAAATATACAGCTCAATCATTAAACATGGTGTTTGTTTCTGTGCAGGCTACACTAAGGTCCAGTCAAATATAGTTCCTTTCAAGCAGTACATAGCAAGCAAGGTGCCTTCCCCTCTGCCAATGAGGCTTAAAGAATGTTCTCCTATGACAATGCAATGCTACAAATAACCTTCACTCCACTTACTGATCTGCATCTTAATTTATTTTAATCTGTTATATCCTGGGCTTCAAAACTAGTGTGACCACTCAACATATTAGAGCACAGTCTGTAAATGTAAACCCATTACTTTTCTCTGCATCTCTAGTGATGCCAAAATATACTAGGGTAACCCTGCTACCAAGAACTGTCATAATACCAATACAGAGGAGCATAGAAAGTCCCAACATTTCAGCATATCTGTCTCAAGATTCACAAGTCAGTACTGATGTTCAGGGCAAAAGCCAGAGAGTAAACCACTTCAGAAAGGCTGTAAAGATATGGCAATTTAAGGCTGGTCTGGTTAACCACATCTGTAGTCTAAAAGAATAGTGAGGATATACAAAACCTTGCTCTCGAAATGTGGAATGTACCTGCCTTATCTCAATCTAAAATTAAAATGCAACCCTTTGACTCAATTTCAAAACAAGAAAATCAGTTTCAGAAACCAGTGACGACAAATTGTAACATTTTAATACTGATCCTTCTAATATTTGAACAACGGCTTTTCAGGCTAGAAGGATACTTGATCCCTTATCTGTTTACTAGTCTTACATGCTGTACACATTCAGAAGTATCATTTTTTTCTCAGTAGAAATGGAGTACCACAAAACTTCCATAAATAATTCACATCAGTGCTCTCCCCTCATGTCTATATACTTTGCGAAGTAAAACTACTGCACGTGTAAATTCACATTCTTAACTTAGTCTTTAATGTTTTAAACTTGAGATTCAGAAAATATAATTATTCATGGGAAGCAGTGATGTGCTTTTCAAGGGAGTCGCAACAAAATTTAGCTTTACTTGAAGCATAAAATCCAACTAAACCTCTACAAGTTACTCCTTGGAAAATTAAAAGCTGTTACAGCAGTTGACTCCTATAAGCTGCACTATAAAGAAAGGACATGAAAGCAGTCACAAAGTCTTGTCTCCATGAAACTTTAGAAAATAGGTTTGAGCTCTTAAAGTTGCTTTTGTGGCACTGGAAACTTGGCAAGACTGAAATGAAGCCTGCCTCTACTTTTGGCTAACATGACCACTTAACATGGTGTGTTAAATGATGACAAGAAACAAACCAAGGAAAAATTTGGAACTGCCAGCACACACCAATAATGTAGAGGGATACATTTATGACTATTGCCTAGGCAGCCAGAAATCAATTATCAGACTGGGCACTTGTTGGGGCTGCCTGGGAGAATGGGTAAGACCATCACGGAAGGAGTACTGGGGCCATTTAATGCCGCAATCCTTTGGAGGCAGCAAAGGTTGCAAGGGAAAGTCACAGAAGCAGGCATTCAGCTACCAAGCTGCTTGGAAAGGAGCTCTCAGTGAGTGCCAGGGTGTATGCACTCAAATCACAGATGGCACTGTGGTCCCAGCTAGTGATGTAGGTTATTCATCCCCCTTGCCCAAAGAATATGTTAGGTTTAAATGAATAAGCTCCCACTAACAGGATGCCAGTGAAGGCACAAATTATCAAGTTTGCTTGTATGACAGCCACCCCGTACCCAGATCTTGTTCTCAGTGTGAAACATCCAGAAACAGGAGGTGAACAGGTAATGGATGATAGCAGGGAGGCTTGATGGTAGACAGGCACAGATGGAAAAAAGTGACATTCTACTTGTAAAAAACACCACTGTTCTTACAGCAGGATGAAGGGTCTGTGTGCTAACATATGCATTATGGGTACACTGAAGTTTTCAAAGCAGGACATATCCCCTTACATTTTTAATAATGGTTCCCCCACTGGTGTTGCAGCTTCCCAATTTGGACCCTTCTAGGAAACTCAACAGTGTTGGTTTCTGGTGCATGTTCTATAACTGGATTATTGTGACTATAGACACTGCATCCTAACAAAAGCTAAGGAAAGTAGACTAATTTAAACAAGACACTATGGAATTTTAATAAAATTATCCAGTAGGACAGAGTGCAGAAGATATTGCTGCAGCCTGCAAGACCTGGAAGATTCTTATTTTGCTTCTGCTTAGATAAAAAAATGTTTACTACCACAAGGTGCTCCTATTTTATGCCCCTAGGGAAGCCACACAGCAGCTATAGATGACAACTGAAAATGTTCTCACTAATGTAGTGAGCAGTGTCAGGGGCAGGGGAAAGTACTAAATTCCAAAAGCAGTATGATCACTTATTTTTTAGTGAGGGTTTACAGAGCTTGTTTAAAATAAAAGGGGTCAATACAAAATGTTTCCTCCCCATTTGTTAAGGTTTTCTAAAATTAAATTTACTGTCTCAGCCCTTTATCAGTCATGGTGACACTGGTACTTAATTTAAGAAGGCACTTTTTATTCTCTCTGCTGTCTCCCATCCCCTTTTATTTAAAATAACAGCAAAACTACATTGAGTTGAAATTTGTTGATGTTGTGCAGTTTGACAAGCACTTACACAGTCTCATCCAATATGAAATGCCTTATGCAAACAGATAAATGCATTAAAAAGAAAACATGGTCAGAAACTAATACCTGCTCTGGATCATGATCCGAACTCTTAAAAATAAAAATCCAAAGTACTGACATTCATTTCCATAAAGCATTTCTTAAACAATACAAGTTCACCTGCTGTATAGTGCAAAAAAAAGTCCTCCCTTAATTCACAAAAAAAGGAAGCTAGGACAATATTAACAAAAGATGTCGGCAAGCACCATAGCGTAGAGGGATAACCCCTGACAATGCCCAGGCAAAGTAAACTTCGTCTACTTAATAAATGTAGATGTTAGGATGTCTTCACTGTTGCCTTAACTTCTAGGGATTTCCTAATCATGTTAAATCAGAAATTTAAATGCACTGCTGGACAAGTAATTTTGTTTGTAGCAAAGGCTCAAGCTATACTTAACAGAAAGATAAGGCAAAGTCGAAACAAACCATCAAGGACCTCCTGCAGGTTCAGCCACCTGAGCTTTTTCAGGAATTGCCCTATAAAATACTGGTCCTTTCCTGCCACACAACCCAACCAAGCAGCAGGACGACCAGGACAGAGACAGCAAAAAGGTGGCAAGCTGAACAATGTCCGAAGTCAAGCAGAATCCAGTCCCAGTGGCCTAACAGGGAGCAGCTATGACTCACCAGAGCACCACTCTACGCCTCACCCCACCCTTAAATGCCACCCCAACCCACTCCCCTCCAGCAAAGCTGAGACAGGCTCTCCCTCTTTGCAAACAGGATGCAAAACATTACTGAAGACAACTTGTTCCTCCAAATCATAAAGACAGATTAAACACTGCAGACTGCTTCACTTCCAAGACTCGCAATTATCCCCAGTGCCAAAAGGGCATCTGAAGGAGGCTCAGATCCAAGAAAAGCTTCTTCTGAAAAAGACTCAACATAACCAGTCCCTCAAGAAATGGGAACAGACTACTACTAAAAACTCTTTCTAGCACCAAGAAATGAAGGAACCTATACACTACTTCTATACCTGTCAAGTTTAAATGAAACTCCAGCTGATGCTTACCCCTCTTACTCACTTTGGATAAAAAAAAAAAAAGTCTATCCCCACATACCCACAGCCAAGGTATACAAGAGGTTTCTCTGCTTTAGGGCAAGTGGGAATTTCTTCCAATGCTGTGCATTGCCCCTTTGGCTTATCGACTGCTCCTCGGGTTCACAAAATATCCCCAGTAGCTGCCTTTTGCAGAACCAAAGGTATACAAGATCTACTCTTGGCTATGGGAACTGCCTGACCCATGCAAATTCAGTGAAGCTTGAAACTTTTACCTGACCATGACCTGCTTTTCAAACCTGGGATTCTACCTGAATCTAAAGAAATCCAATCTCACACCCACAAACAAACAAGTATTCTTAGGAGCCCTGATAGACTCTTTGGGGGGAGGGGTGGTGGTGGTGACAAAAGGCCTTTTTTCTCCAGGAGAAGACTGTTTCTAACAGCCTCTCAGAACACTTTCCCAGGATGAGGTGGTGTCAGCCAGAGAAATCTTGAGTAGGGTTGCCACCTTCCTTCACGGCTAAAACCTGAGCAAGCCGCCCCGTGATCACCAGTAACCCGCCCACCCACCCCCCCTCTCCGCAAACATACCGCCTATTTTGTGACGCCACGACAGCATCACTCAATGGAATTCTGTAAAAAGCATAGTAAATCAACCAAAACTCAATAGTCTGTTTCCTTTTTGAAACAGAATACCGGAGTTTGTACAGTGTTTTCCAGACTACCGGAGAATCAGTTTGATTTTCTGATAATCCGGAAAAAAAACGGAGGGGTGGCAAGCCTAATCTTGAGAGCACTGGGTTACTTGGCATCTTGCATCCTTATGGGCCCCCTGGCAAAGCTTCACATGAGGAAGATCCAACGGTTTCTGAACAAGTGATGTCAGAACAGGCACACCTTAAACTTCAAGATAAAGCTTCTCCCTACAAAAAATACAAAGAGCAAACTACACTAGGGACTAATGAACTTTATCAACAAAATGCATCATGGTGCAGAGGGATAAAGACCTGACAATGGCATATGCAGTCTGGATTCAATTAGCAGCACGAATGTATGAGGCATTGGCTGGACAGGATGGGTATGAATATCCTGGGGGGAAGACCCAGGAAGGGCACATGTCGCAGTTTGATTTTTCCTGGTGGAGTATATGGAAAGAGCAGCAAAATGCTGCTGAGGGTGACAGAGCACCCTGTATACACCAGCCCTTTGAAAAAAAAAAAATGAAGGGCAGTCCAGCAAAGCCACCAGTACAAGTCTTGCTCTGAAAGATAAGAAAAATACTTCACAGCAGCAGTATGATACTGTTACAGGATGTGTCAATCTCCTAGAAGGCCTGAACCCTACAACAAACCAAGTCCAGGGAAGTCATGAGGGGTAGGTTGGCCAAGAGATCAAAGAGAAGCACTGGGATCAGCTGTCCTGGGGGTGGGGGACATTAAGAAGATGCTGAAAGGCTTAATTAACACACACACGACATTAAGGCAATTCAGAAAGCTGAAGTCCCCAACTTTCAAATAATACAACTCTAATATCACCATACTTCGTATTAATGTTAGTTTAGTGTCACTGGCTTGCCCTTTCACTCTTCCAAGCTTGACTAACCCCACTTCTACTGAAAAGGTATGCTGTCAACGGCTTTCCTACAGGAAAGCACTATTTTATTGGAAGGTTGCTCTTTAAAGCTGGATTTGTTGTTGATTAATAAAAGCAACAATCTGACAAACTAGCAATACTTAATATTATGAAAAATTAAACTGCAGTCTATTTTTTAATATTTTCTATACCTGAATAAACTCACTGGCTGATCACAAGTCTTGCAATTATACTTGTTTATCAAAACAACTTTCTAAAAAGGAGGAATCATAACTTCAGCACTGCAAGTGCATTTCTTTAACTCCTCAGTGTGACAGTTTCACAGTGGAACATTAAATAATAAGCATACAGCCTTATAAGTGTCTGCAATATAAGCAAATGAAACTAACAATTTTTGTTTTGGTCTGAGAGAAGTGCTGCAGCACCGATAGTTTTATTTGTCAGTTTTAAACCCCCCTCCCATATCCATTTCTTAGTCAGACCTGCTGCCTGTATTAAGTTGTTTACTTAAGAGCTAGACAAACCTTAAAGAGATGCATCTTGCAATGGCAACTAACTGCTTCAACACTATGGGACAGGAATACTCCGATAATGGTACACAGAACTGGTCTCATACACCAGCAGTGGTCATGCTCCCAAACTGGCTGTAGCCTTTATTACCCAGCCCTTGCAAAACTTGAAGGCGTTACAAGGGTAAAGAAAACGGATCAAAATGACAGCAACAAAACTCCCTGCACTAAAACTACAATTCTTGCCTCCCAAAAAGAGGAATTATCTAATACCTCAACCCTAAGAAAATAAACATTAGCCAGATAAGCGACTGCAAGGTTCAGAATACAAAAACACAACATGGAAACTAACTTTCAGAAGCAATATCAAAAGCCACAAAAAGTTTGTTCAGGACATCTACAGAATACGTGCTGCATCAACATGCATGCATATCATAAAATACTGACATTTTTACGTTGCTTCAGTTAAGACTTGGGAGTGTTCTATTTCCATTAAGTTCTGTGCCACATACACAGTCAAGTTTAAAGAAAGGCAGGCTTTCAAAACTATGGAAAACAGCAAACATCAAGTAACAAGCCTTTTTAAAATATGCTTGTAAAAAAACAAGTCACTAACACTAAAAATACGATCACCGAGATGGCAACAAACTTTCCCAAACATTCTAATATGCATACAGGCCTGAAAAGGGCACTGGAATAAAATGAAACACTTTTAGGCACAAAACAAATCCAAAAGCAGAGGAAGGTATGCAGGGGCCAATCAAAAAATGTTTAATCAAAACACTCGGGACACTCCACATGATTTAAAATAGAAGGTTATGTACTACAGTAGAGTTTATGGGTTTGGGAAGCTCACATGCAATACAAAAACTGAGACAGACGTTACAGTTTCCATTACATACTATGTTAGCTGCAGTATACAGTCAAAAAATCCAGTGCCTGTGTAAGACAGTAAAGACTTATGAACAAAGGTAAAAGCTGCTATGATGTAGTACCATTCTGATTCTCAGCAACAAAATGTAGAACAGCAAACATTAAGTAACAAGCTGTTTAAAAATGTGCTTGGTAAAATTCAAGTCATTCTTTAACACTAAAATACGTTTCAATATGGAAGGTAGCCAAAATGACTCAAGGAAGGTGAAAAACAAGCCCAGTAAGAGAAAAACTCAAAGTAAGCAAGCTGCCCTTAATCTTAAGAAAAACTGCAATGCAACACAATGGCAATTTAAATTATGGAGGGATGACAAAGAAGGTGGCCTTTCAGGTAACACTGCCCTTCAGCAAACTGAACAGAATATATAACACTGTGGCTTTTAACACGGGTTATCAGCTTTAGTAAGTTCTGCTAGTGAAAAAAAGGACACACACCAATGGCTGTCCATCAGACAAGGTGCAAAACACTGAAAAGAAAATTCAAGTTAAGTGCAGTAACAAGGGAAAAGGGAAAATTATCAGTCCAGGGTACCTATGCTATAAATATTTTGATCACCAAATTAATTTTTTGTCTGCACATCGGACAAGGTGACTTGGATTTCTGCAGCATCCTAGCACAGAAAAAACAGGTTACAAGGTGAGCTGTCTTGCCATGAATGATATTCCCATTTCTTGGGCGCCTGTGACAAACACAACAAGGTTTCAAAAGTTCCTTGTTGGATTCTGGTAATGCTGCAGGCAGTCCAAGTGAAGGTTTTGAAGATTTTTTCTTACAGGAAGGTGAAGATGCAGTTGGTGGGTTACACTGGGTCAAGTCCAAAGACTCAATGGAACTACGTGGTCCAGTCTGGTTTTTCTCTGATAACTTGTTCTGATCTGCAGTCCGATTAACTGGATCGGAAACTGTCCTTCTGCACTCTGGAATATCAATCCCTTCATCTTCCTCTTCCTTCTTTCCTTTTGTGGCAGTGATATTAGGTGTAGAAACAGAATGTAACAACTTCGGGCAGTCAGAATACCAATCCTTTCTTAGTGCCCAGCAGCGAAAGCAGTACCGCTTCTCTGGAGAGTTAAACTTCTTGCATTTAGTACACTGCCAGCAATCCTGGATGGGAAACAAAAAAAGTACTGAATCAATATAAAACTGTAGTTCCATCCTATCAACATACAGATAAACTGGAAAAATACGTGGCACATACCACATGACATTTCCAACTCTTTTACAGGGACTCCATCCCCTACATCAAGGACCAACTACTATCTCCTACAGTTATGCACAAACATCACAAGTTACAGCAAATATTATAGATTTAAATTATTGTAAACATACAAAATATACTACCATTACCTACTTTCTGTACAGTCCTTCACTTTTGTAACATGTATTTTTATGTCAAACTACAGCAAAACAAAACTTGTTTGAATTTTATCTATTGAGCTTTTCTCCCCTGAACTGTTTTAAAGGGCTTTCAGTTCAGACTGACTAATAAATGGAACCAGCTAATTAAATACATCAAACAAAACTGTCATACAATATGTGATTGGTTTGAGTGTACCAGCAGGAAGACAATTTGGATCCAAATTACCACAGCTGAGTGGAAGCCACAAGTTCCTCTAATGCTGGATATGGAAGCACTCATAGCACAGGGCTTGCTTTTCTTAATTTTAAGACCTTGATTACATGATGTGCTAATCCAAGATATACAATTATATGTAGTAGTATACCATCTTAACTGTAGTTATATTTAAAGTTCAGAACACAAGATCTACCTAGCGAGTTTCATGGCCTCTGAAGATAACTACTTTGTTATTGCTGGTGTTTGGAATAATTTTCTTTCATCAGAGCTACATAAAACCAGGACTACTAGTCTATCATTCATTTTCTGCTGTGTAGTGGTTTCATCTATGGAGGTGGTATACACAGGGGCGGCCCGTGCTATTGGACTGCAGCCCCCTCAAAATAAAAAAAGAAGTAGTCCCGACTACTGTCGGTCTATGCGCATGCTCCAGGCAATCCGGCAGTCCCCATTGGGGACACAAGGAGATGTCTGTGCACTTTTAAAGTGCACAGACACGCTGGGATTATGTGTTGGGTCCGGACTGCAACAGCAGCAGTCAGGATCATCGGGAAGGAGCAGTCAGGACAGTCTCGCGGGAAGATGCTTTCGCGGGTCTTTGAAGTATTTGCGCGGGCTGGATATACTACGGAGAACAGACAGGTAAGTGTATGGTGCTTTTTTATGTTTATATTGAGTGTGCAAGGTGCTTTTTATGTTGAGTGTGTATGGTGCTTTTTAGCTTTACAATACTGGTGTGTGTGTGTGTGTGTGTGTGTGTGTGTGTGTGTGTGTGTGTGTGTGTGTAGGTGCTCATGGTGGTGTGGTAGGGAATACCTCAGGCTTGAACCCTGTACCCTGTATGCACGTGTTAAAGACTTGAGTTCCCTACCCACCACCATTTGTAAAATAATTGCAAATTTTTGCCTCATATTCGATCTGATCTGTTCCTCATAATATCTGTGGTTTGTAAATGCTGCAATGCTTGATATTTGATGGTGTAGTAGTAGCATTGTTGCCTCACAGCTGCTGGTTCTCAGGTTTGATTCTTGGCTGTTCCTTCTTTGTGGGTCTGTTATCTCCCCTGTGTTTGTGTGGGTTTGCTTTATTTGATGTTGCACTGGTAGCATTGTTGCCTCACAGCTGCAGGTTCTCAGGTTTGATTCTTGGCTGGGGTTCCTTATCTTCTCCTGTGTTTGTGTGGGTTTGCTTTTGTGTCCTCCCATGTTGCAAAGACATGTCTGCATTATTTCTTCCTGGGCCTCTGCTGAAAATTTTTTTTTGTTCCAAGTCAGACTGTCCTGATTAACAAATGTTAAATAAAATTGACAGGCATTTGAATTTCAGACTTCAGGTTTCTTAATGTTTAATTCCTTGCATATTTGATTGTGCAATGGTACTATTGTTGCCTCACAGCTATAGGTTTTCTGGTTTGATTCTTGGTTGGGGTGGCTTCTGTGTGGTCTGCATCTCCTCCCTGTGTTTGTGTGGATTTGCTCTCATGCCCTGCCATTTTACAAAGACGTGTCTGCAGTATTAATCCTCGTCTCTGCTTAAAATTTTGTTCTGTCCGTAAAATTGACAGGCATTTGAATTTCAGACTTCAGCTTCTGAATGTTTAATTCCTTGCATATTTGATGGTGCAGTGGTACTATTGTTGCCTCACAGCTATAGGTTTTCTGGTTTGATTCTTGGTTGGGGTGGCTTCTGTGTGAGTCTGCATCTCCTCCCTGTGTTTGTGTGGATTTGCTCTGGTGCCCTGCCATTTTACAAAGACGTGTCTGCAGTATTAATCCCCACGTCTCTGCTGAAAATTGTTTTGTTCTGTCTAAAATTGACCGGCATTTGAATTTCAAACTTCATGTCCTTCAGAATACATAGTAGCACAACCTTTTTCTAAGTTTATAAGATTAATATTTTAAATTTGTCCCTATTTTTGGGACTGTATTCCCCCATTATTGGCTTTGTCCAGGTTTTTGTGCCAAGGTTGACAGCTATGGCAAGAAATGAATTCACTGAATATGTTTGAGGGCTGTATTCCCTCATTACTGGGTTTGTCCAGGTGTTTTGTACTAAGAGGTTGACAGCTATGGTGAGAACTGAATTCACTAAATGATAGCTATTTAAGTTTCAGTCTTCCTCTCTTTTACAAAGAAGCTGATGTGGCGTAGTGGCATGTTACTCTGATTTTTGCTCAGGGACCTTGGCAGTAAAATGTATGGTGGCAACACAACATTTTATTCTAGCAACTTTCCAAGATTATACAAGCAACGTTTAATGTATCCCTGGTTTTTGGGCTTTTGACCCCCCCCCCCAAATACATTTTGGCTTTTTCCTGTTTTCTTGAGCTGCGAAGTTGAGATGCAGTTGAGTATTGAGTAGATTTTACAAGGAGCTGAGAGCTGCAGGGGAATAGAAGTTTAGTGCTACTGCTTTACCTAGTTAATACTATAGCACAACAGGTTGTGTACTTGCTTTTTGATGCAGAAGGCTGTGGGTTCTACTCCCACAAGGGGTGGATGCTGCCGTATTGAGAATGTTCTCCTTGGTGAAGATACTATGAGTCTGTTATCAGTCTGCCATCCATTTCCTCTTGCAATATTATTACTAGCTTATCATTTTTTAATGTAATATAGGCAATTTATTCCTGAGGGGCAACAGACACTTTAATTTGAAACCATGAAATATAAAGGTGATTGCTAGCAGCAACCGCTTCATTAGTTACAGATTTCTTTAATGTGGAATTATTTAGATGACTTACTTCAGAGATTGTGCATATTTACTGATAATGGACTGTAGAATTGTGCATATTTACTGATAAATGTGGACTGTAGAATTGTGCATATTTACTGATAATGGTGGACTGTGGAATTGTGCATATTTACTGATAATGGTGGACTGTAGAATTGTGTATATTTACTAATAATGGTGGACTGTGGAAGTCTGAGTAGACTTTTTTATGATAAATGTTCTCAACTGGGCAGTTTTGCCATTATGGGTGCATATGGTTTGTTTCATTGCTTACTGGAAAAATGTTCAAAACAAATTTAAAACACCCTCTAACAAGTGTACTGTATTGTACAAGGAATATAATTTTAGTACAATGAGGAAGGTGTATCAAAGAGCACATGTATGTTTCATATGCAAGGGGCCTATGATTTGAAAACAGCCCAAAATTAATCTTTATCTGCCACTGGCAAAATGTATTTTCTTTGAATGTGGGTTTCAATGCTGTTTCAATGAATGTGAGTTTCAAGGGCAGAGAAGTTTTAATGCTAAGTTTTCATTGTGAGACTGCATTGCTTTGTTTAACAGATGACTTAGTGTTTGTGCTGTAAAATACAAAATAAAACTTTCAAATGAAGTCCAACTCATCATAGAAAAGCAGTATGCACATTAGTGTTTATGGTACATGGAGTGAAATAGCCAAGTAATGGTTCATTGGAATGGCTGCAGAGGCTCCATTCAACCATTATTTTGTCAGGGGGGAAGGGCAGCAACAGACAGGCCCAGCTGAACTATACCTCCCAACTGTCCACATTTTCAAAGAATGAATAGATTTTTGCTTCTTATTTTTGGTTTGTTCTTCATAAAATTTGTAGTTTTCTGGCAAATCATTTAGGAATTAAGTCACTAAATAAGTTTCAGACTTCATAACCTTCAGAAAAATGCATGTTAAAGTAAGAGCTGTTCTATCAACTGTCTCAATTTATACAAGAGCAATTTTTAGTACTGTTTATATGTACCCCCAATATATTTGGCCTTGTTCAGATTTACTGCATTAACAGGTTGAGAGGTACATGCAAATAAATTGCTTTATAGAATTAGGCATAGCCAACCTCTCAACTGTCCCCAATTTTTGGTTCAAAATGTTGCTCTTCCCCCTAATAATCCCTCCGCAAAATAGCAATTTTGGAAGAAAGCATGGTTTTTAATTAAGAAATAACTGTAATAATCAAAGTTATAGATTACTTGAAATGCATGTAGATTCTTTTAATTTGTCAGCTGCTCAAGGTAGCAGTACTAATATTAAAGTGTCCCTTCTTTGACAGGTAGCAGCTGTACTATTTTATATTTTGGCATCACATTTGTGGTGCATTTTTGATAAAGTTGTGTTTTTTGGCAAGTTAGTGAGAAATCACTAAAGACTGAAGTTAGAAAATGACAGACATTTGAGTTTCAGATTTTATACCCTTCAGAAAATTCATACTAATGCAAGACCTATTCTATTATCTTTCTAAGTTTATTAGAGCAATATTTAAAAATTGTCCTTATTTTTGGGCCTTTGTCCCACTTCTGTGTATGGCTTTGTCCAGATTTCTTGCTCTTCAGGTTGAGAGGTATGACAAATGTGTCAGGGCCATCACAGTCAGCCAGAGAGATTTCAAATTGTGACATGCTTGTTGCACCCCACTCCCCATGTAGTGACTCTGGATGTGTCCAAGCAAGGCAAGGAGTAGTTGTATCTACCTTGGATGGGGAGGACACACTGCATAAGTACTACAGTGGCTTTTCATCTGTCCTTGATTTTGCAGAATGGTCTGGTTTCTGTCATATTTTGTACTGTTGATTTATGCTTATTACTCAGATTTATGCTTATTACTCAAAGTGCCTGTTGCTCTGTGTTTAAGTAGCAATGCTTTAATGACCGTAAGGTAAGCTTGTCTGAGATCGTAAGATGCAAGTAAGCTTTAATAAGCATACTGTTAAGAATTGCCAACATTGAAAGCCTTTCTGTTGTTGCCATGCAGAGAATACTTGACTAGATAATGTATAAGCCTTGGGTATTAAATGACAGGATTCCATTATTTTAAAAAGCTCATTACACTTGTTGGAGACTTCCAGTCATCTCTACAGACTTTACCCGTAAACTAAACAGAATGCCAATCATGTGTGGTCTATAACCTGTACAGTAATTCTTTAAGCAATGTATCTTGAGCTTGTTTCTTGTTTGCTTTTCATTTTTTTACTTTTATCATGTTTTTCCCCATGAAACAAGTTGTCAGGCAGCAGGTCTTTTTTGGATAAGAAACATTTTTACAAGTGGGGGCATCACATAGATTTCTACTTTCAGCATGTTACTTGGTACTTTAATAAAGCTGAATATATTATAATTAGAACTGCAGTGCAAGGAGAAGTGGTTTGAGTGCTTTTTGACTGGCATTCCAGTAATGCATTTAAAAAGTAATTTATTTTTTCATGCCTCACAACCTTTTGTTTCCATCTAGATATTAAGTAAGCCGTCATGCAGCCAATGCATTGAAATATTTTTATTCTTCTACACTTATTTTTGTCTTGATTGGACTTTCATAATGATGGTTTGCCACCCAGGGCAGCGTATTTAATTAAAGTTAGTTTTTTGTGGTTTTGTGCATAGCTCCTCCCCTTTCTGGTTGACCACACACCCTCCCCTTGACCCCACCCATTCAGCTGTCTCCTGCAGCCCCCCTGTGATTTGAAGTCACCAGCCGCCACTGGGTATACAGCATGCAAATACAATGTAAGTAAATGGTGAAAAATACTGGGCACAGCAATCACTCTGAACTACAACCATGAGTATAACCACATGCTCAGATACTACCAGCCAATTTTGATTTTGCTTTCTACTGGTAAGGCAGCTCTTTGGACAGCTTAATACCACATGTCAACACTCAGGACAATGAAACCTTGACGGATCTCATGGATGTATACTGGATGATTTTTAAAGAATGAAAAAGCACCTGTTAGCTCTTTTCACAGCCTGGTTTTAGTATTTAGTCTGCAACATGGATAAAGGCGATCTACCACCATGCCAGGCTCTGAAACCATAACATTCTGTATGGAACAGTCAGAAATTTCAGAAGTCCATTAGCTGGTTTCCCCAACACTGGATCCAATGTTTTTTTTCTTTTTGTGGACAGACAGATTGGACTTACTATTATAAATGGAGAACACTCATTCATCAGGAGATCAACATAGTGCCCATAAAAAGCAGAAGGGGAGCTTGCTGACAGATACAAAGTAATGACTGGATATCCATTCAGAGACCGAGAAGAGCAGAAAGATGGACTTAAAGCTGAACCCTGCAGAAAAACTTCTGTTGGTCTTGAAAAATGGACTAATGTAAAGTTCTTTAGGGGGGGAGGTTATGAAGCAGAAGTGGGTTAAAAAAAAAAACTCCAAAAACACCACTCCACGAACAACTCACCAAGGACAGAAAAAACGCACTGAATGACAGGAGAAACAGTCACCATCCACTTTTACTGCATTCCTAGTACTTTGGCATCAAGCCTTCTAAGGCTTCTAAGGTTTTTTCTGTCCTTATAAAAAAAAAAAAAACACTAGTAACATAGCACGTGGCATGCAAGAAACTGGATAAACAATCTATGGTGTTCAGACCTTCTGAATCCAAAGAAGAGTAAGATGCCTAAAGCCCCACAGGTCATCTAAACTATCAAAAAGGCCATGAAGCAAATGGCTTCAAACCCATATGATCCGTGTGTGTTGGGAGGAAGTTAGATCAAAGGTTCCAAGAAATACATCAGGGCTCACATTTCCAAACTACTACTAAAATCATTTTCCGTCAGTACCCAGGGATTATTTACTGTGGTGGTGGTGCTGCCTCACAGTAAGACGTTGTCCTGTTCGATTCTCAGCTAAAGCGGCTATTGTGTCGAGACATGCGTGAATGGGCGTACCTTCGTTGAAGGTTGTGCGTCAGGGCTGGCAACTCGGCATTTAAAAATCTACTGCCAATCAGCGGACCGGAGTTCCGCTGTGGCGATCCCTAACCGGGAAAAGCCGAAAGACACAACAACCACCCAAGGATTATTTAATAGCATGCCAATCTTTGGCTTCATCTCTGTAAGCATACTGTTTGGAACCATTCAGTTTACCCACCTACCACTGTTGCTCCTTACTTATATGATGTACTGGACAAGCAATGTCACAGAGCGGTTCCAGTACTTCTGGCTGAAGTACTAGACTGCTTTGCCCACGATTTGGAGTATCACATGTACGGAAAATAGCAATGAATTAAATGACGTCTGATGTTTGGATGTGAGAAAGCATTAGGCTGAAGACAAATATGGGTGTCTCTGTGGTGGTGGGGGGCAACATAGTCGAGAATAGCTCAATTATACTTCTACAAGTTTCTTCATATGGCAAAAATGGGTTAAGTGAGCAATGAAAATCCCTACACTACACCTACAACGCTGGAATAATACTGATGCTTTAGAAGAAAAGAACCATTCCAGGAGAACTTTCCAGTATCCTAATGTTAGCTCTAGTAATGATACATGAACTCTAGCACCTCAAGCACATTTCTATTACTACTAAATTAACTTTGACTCACTTTAACAGTCCACTTCAGTTTGCGTTCATGCATTCTACATAGTTGACTGTTAGTTCTTGATAGTGCATAAAGATAAATCAATACACTATAGTGAGCAAGATAGCAAAAGCACAGACTCCATGCATAAAAAAAAAATGAATCATGTTTTGCAAAATTAAAATAAACCATATAGTGGAGCTAAAGCAAATTATGTTACAATAGACTATAAGGAATAAGACAGACTCCTCTAAAATGATGGTACTTCGGAAAACAACTTCATCCAGGTTCTCTGACTTTGCACCAACTATCTAAAGCATTTCAAAAATCTCTTAAGTGAGCCACTACAGTGGTGAAAAGGGATGAAGCACTGACTGATTTAGGTAAGGGTTCAACTAGCAGCTCTGGTGACTTACGAAGACGCAGTGAGGAATGGGCATGCTTGTCCTGGGTGGGACAATGCTCATAGATGATGCTGCCTAAGGGGAGGCATGGACCAAACATGGAAGTTGCTGTCAAGCTTAGTCAACAAGCGTGGATGTGGGGATAAAGGGAATTGGTAGGTCATATAAGAGGACCCCCACCCCACCTGATGGAAGCACAGACAGCTGAGCTCCCAGGACACCCTTAGAATCCAGGGGTAAGACAATGGCTGGTAGACCCTCTCGATGTGGGGGATTAGGCTGGTAGGATGAGATCAAAGGGGACAAAAAAATGAATTTTTATAATCAAGAACATCAGCATTAAACATACAGTAAAAACAGTAGATTTGCAAGTGTGTGTACAGTTTTAGTCAAGTAGAAACCCGTAAAATAAGTTTTCCACTTCACAAACACAGGTAAATAAAACCAGCATTACAGAAGTGCAACACATACATTCCAAGTAATGCACAACTTAATATCCAGGAAAGATTTTTTTTTAAACTAGGAGTAAGAGATTTAGTGAGAGTAAGGTACTGCTCTGCAATGTATGCAAAACAATTTAACTGAATTTTACACAGACATTATAAACATACACATACTTTACACATACATAAAATATATATGAGAAAGAGAGATGCATCTCACACACACACACACCTGTTTGATGCCTGCTGGTCTAGAATGTAACCATTTGATATAAGGATGTCATTTTACTGTGTTTTGAGATTAAAACTGGGAAGTTTAAAAGGAAGCTTCTGGATACATTACTTCACGCTGAATTAATCGTTTGAAAACAATAAGTACTCTGAATAAAGGAAATTTAAAAGGAAGTTTCTGGATACATTATTTTATGCTGAATTAACTGCTTGAAAGCAGTAAGTCCTCTGAAGACTGTTTACATTTAATGGGAAGTTTAAAGCTGACTTACTGTTAGATAACAGAATGTTGAAACATGAGGCAGAGAACCATCCTTTCTATCACTCTACTATTATTGCTACTATTGCCCACAACCTGTAAAAACAAACAATTGGTTTTAGTATAGATTTAAAAGTAAAGTATTAAAGTTAAAGTAGTAGCAAAGGTCCTCCTCCTACTCCACGAATCTCCCTAGGCCCAAACAAACAATACTCCACTTAAATCATGAACACACTGCAAACAGCACCGCAAACAGCTATAAAATTTTAAAAGCATAGGAATTGAACCTGATGTTTGTTTAGATGAGATTACTCACCTGCAAGCTAATTGCAAGTTAATTATTCAGGAGTTACATCTTAGGCCTGGCTTAGTGCAACCCCCCACCCCCCCCCACCCCATTCTATCCCTGTTACAAAGGTTTGAAATATTGTTTTTGACGACTTCTCTACTATTGCTGTGCCCACAACCAAAAAAAACAGGTCATTATCTGGTCATTTTTTATAGACTTTACTTAAAAGAGTATTATTTAAGGGTCCTCAGCACTAGCACGAATCTCCCAAGCTCCCAAAGCATAGAATGAAACCTGATGTTTGTTTGAGCAGAATTACTCATCTGCAAGTTAATTATTCAGGGTTGCATTTTGAAACCTGGGCTCTAGTGGCTTAGTGTAAACTCTGCTCCTTGAGAGCACTTGCTTCTGGCTGCGGCATCCGCCTCTCTCCGCCCCCCCCTATTCCCGCCCCTTCAGTACTGATACTTTTATAACCTCAAACCACTCCCCATATATGCCCTTTAGCTACTTGTTCCCCACCTACTACTCCTCTCTAAAAGGCTGTAACCAAGTATGGCAAAAGAGACACAGATAATCCCAGGGTAGTATGATATACTAGAAGCAGACCGAGATAAACTCGTGGGGGTGGTGGTTACCATGCTCTACAAAATGCATTACAAATCTCCCTTTTGCCTCCCACAACCCCTCCTAACAAACAATGCCAAAATTCTACTGTAAAAACCAAACAAACAAACATAAGCATAAATATAGCATGTATTTACATCCCCAGGCAAAGGTCCATAGTCTTAGGTGGCTTCAACATCGATTGGAATTCCTTCTCATCTAGCTCCCCATCTAGCAGCATAAATCTACATGGCTTTATTTTTCAAACTGAACTTAAAGACAACACTCAAGTTAGTTCCTTCTGAATCTACAGTTATCTCTCTCCTCAAGATTTCCTCCTAGATCTAGATTCCCATGCTCCAATGCGGTCCATTAGAACTAAAACCAAACCAAACCGGCACTCTAGCTCTCTCACCAAACAAAAATCCAATATCTAGAAACAAGATGTGGTCACATGGCATACCTCTAAGACCCACACTCCCACCAAACCTTCCGAAAACTTAGAAAAGAAAACTAAAGAATGATCTTAAATGATAAAAACTTCTTCCTCCACCTCCACCACAAAACACCTTAATAATCCACAAAAAATTCTGGGCAGGCTTAAACAAGCTCCTGCCCAGGAGCCAGAGCAACCACCCCCACTCAAGCAACTTGCAAACAACGGTGCCCTGTAAACATTGCTAACACATTCAATGGTTTCTTCGCAGAAACTATACAATCCCTGTACACAATTCAAACAAACAACCAGCCCCATCCACTAACCATGCCGCAAGATACTACACACTCATCAGATCATCTGTTACCTTTGATCCAGTACCCATATCCTCTATAACATCTCTTCTTAAAAACTAAACAGTACCACATCAGCCCTCTCCTTTTCCTAATACCATCATCAATAACAAGAAACAATAATAAACTATCATCTGCTCTTTTCTGGAACCTCTCCAAGGCCCTTTGATATGGTGAACCACATTCAACTCCTCCATGCACATTAAAAAAGCATCCGCTCGGCAATTCCGCGGCTGATAGTCGAATCCTACCTGTCCAACAGGCAACAGGCTGTTCTATGGCAGGACAAATTATCCACATGCCTACCTGTTACCTATTTACAATGGGAATGGTCTCTCCCTGCATTATGCTGCATTACAACGGACTTTAGAGATATTTATACTAGAGCTGGATACAAGTTTTTGTTGCTGGCTTATACATACATACATTTATACATACACAGAGGAATATGCTATATCAGACTTCATTCTGAAGGGGAACTGCTACAGTTAGTCTATACGGAGGGGTGAACTAAGGTACAGGTCTTTGAAAGTGGCTTACAGGATAAGCTGGCATTTGTAAGCAAATGAAAATGGACACTGAACACTCTAAATATTGTGATAGCATAACTTCTAAAAAAACATTGTACAAGTTATACATTTCAATCAAAGAACTAATGTCCAAGTCCTTTACCAATATGGCACCACGAAAAATAAACTGGCATGGGCCAATTGCCCACAATAAGGATTGCAAGTAAATAGTTGAAAGTATGCCAAGATGTAGTCTAACAAGTTAAAATATTTCTAAAACATGAAATAAGACTTGTAAAACATATTAAGGCCATTTAAAACCACAGGATCTAAAAATGAGCAAGACAAGAAGGTTACATATAAGAACTGGAAAAAATGTTAAACTAAAAAATTGTGACAATCACAAAGGAGGCATTTTTGCAGGGTGGCATTCCCTTCCCATATGGGGAACTTGGTACATTCCCCTTAACTTACCACCTCCATGGTTGCATTACTGTACCAGTCATCTTAAACTCCATGAACGGAGCTATTTAAAGGCAAAACAGACTGCTTAGATACTGATCAGACCACAAACATGGCAGAGTATTAGGACATAGTCGATCATAACCAAGTTATGTACATGTCTCAGAGACAGATGTCAAGGAATTCACCTCAACAGCAGAGTGAATCTCAAGTGTACCCAGAGATTCACCTCCAGAACATATATCAACTTTGCTATGATAAAAGATACAATCAGAATTCTTAGTACATGCAGAATAATCTGTTCCACTGTAATGTTAATTACATTAACTGCAGGAGTACAAAGTGCTTTAAGTCTTTGAAACCACTGAAACACTTAATGCTGTCAAAAACAGAGGTCAGTAGTAAAGTGTCAACAGCTTTAAAAGCAATTAGTTCACTGTACTCCATTTTTTTCCTGACAGTTTTAACTCACCAACACCCATGTGGCATGGAATTTCACACCTCTAGCAGCCTACATACCACCTTGTATTCCACAGCACTTTCTAAAAAATCAACTTAAAAAGTAAAAGATAAATACATTTTGTGAATAAAAGCTATTAAAATGGTATGAACAACAATGTTATCAGCAAGATATACTCTCTATAGTGATAAGTCAGTGCATTTGTAGTCTTTCCATATATATATAATTCAAATAAACCCAGAATTGCATTGTTGTTGAACTTTAATGTATTTGTCGCATCCTGGAAGCGTACAACCTAATATATATATATATATATATATATATATATATATATATATATATATATATATATATATATATATGTTGTTAGAACAAAGTGAACCAGACAAAAGCTTTCACACAGTAGTATGTAAGTTGCTTTTGTTAAAGTACTAAGTACATACAATTACTAACTTAATAACAGATAACAAGCAGCATCTCCGCTACAGTATAATGGACAAAAAAGAAGTTATGTACTCACCATAACCTTCCATCAGAGTAGTTCTACTTCATTTGTCTTAAACCTGTGGGTCCTCGTATCCACATCGGATTAGACATGGCCGCATTTTCCAGCTACAGCTCTGAGCTCCATTCTCCTCCCCTTACCCATAATGACCCCTGTCTCCCTTCTCTCTTCAGATCGAGTTTGCTGCCCAACAGGTATCAGATACCCGACCCAATGACACCTTATCCTCTAACACAAACATTACAAAAGAACTTTAGCCCTGACAGAACCAAAGATCCCAGCAATAACTGTCCGGTACAAGGGACATGTCATATCCCAAAGGATAATGTAAGGGAAGGAAGGGGGGAGGGGGGGACGGTTGAAGACAAATGAAGTAGAACTACTCAGATTAAGAAGTTATGTACTCACCATAACGTTCCATCTGAGTAGGTATCTTCATTTGTCTGCAACCTTTGGGATACGGATCCGATCTCGGATCCGAGCCGGCAACTTTTACCACAGCATAGATCCGAGCTCCTAGCTCCTCCCTTTACCCATAATCCCCTGCCAACCCTAACTGACCTCAGATCAAGTTTGCCCGATATAAGCATTGTTATTGTGCCCCGGAAGGGGCTTATCCAAGACAGATCCTATAGGTCAGGGGGGGAAGGAGGGGGGGGGGATGGTTGCAGACAAATGAAGATACCTACTCAGATGGAATGTTATGGTGTGTACATAACTTCTTAATCTGAAGTAGGAACTTCATTTGTCAGCAACCTTTGGGACAGAGTCCCCAGCTACCTGAATCCTGGGTGGCCTTTATGGAAGAACATTCCGGAGCACTGCAAAGCCAAAGGACGCCCTACCTCTGGAGACAACATCCAGTTTGTAATGGCTGATAAAGGTATGAGATGAGGCCCAAGTGACTGCGGAACAAATATCATCTAAGGGAACCCTAGATTTAAAAGCCGCCGAAGTAGCGACGGCCCTAGTAGAATGAGCTCGGACTCCCTGAGGTGCAGGCCTTCCTGAACTCTGATACGCTAAGAGGATACAACTAGCTATCCACCGTGATATTGTAACTTTAGAAATTGACTTGCCTAAACTTGTTTTGGCAAAGGAGACAAACAACTGGTCAGATTGCCTATGACCAGCAGTTTGATGAATATAAAAACGTAATTGTCTGTGCACATCCAAGGAATCTAGTTTGTACTCTCCTTTGTTCTGGTAATGGGGAAAGAACACGGGAAGATTAACAGATTGATTAATATTAGCTACTGAAGACACCTTAGGCAGAAAGGACGGACTTGATCCTGAGGTAAACTATCTGGATGGAAGGTTAAATACGGCGGTTTAACACAGAGCCTGAAGTTCAGAGACCCTTTTAGCTGAAGTAATGGCCACTAAGAAGGCCGTCTTCCAAGAGATATTTAAGATCAACCGTGGCCGCCGGCTCGAAAGGGGGGCTAGTCAAGGCTTGGAGAACCAAAGACAAATCCCATGGGGGTACTACCTCCCTGACCGGAGGTCTGAGAAGGAAAGTACCCTTGAGGAAAGCTTTACAAAGCTTGGAAGTAATTAGAGGGCCTGTTCATGCCCTACATGATAATGCGAAATCGCTGCCAGTTGTACCTTGACTGTAGAGCAGCTAGCCCCTTGATGAAAAAGGGTAGTTAAGAAATCCAAAACCGACGTGAGAGGCGCCGTGAAAGGATCGAAGTGATGGTGCTCCGCCCAGACGGAGAAACGTTTCCACTTGCTTCGGTAGACTCTTCTGGTGGAAGATTTATGTGCTGCTACTAGGATGGCTTTGACTGTTGAGGAGATTCTGGGAGTCCTAATCAGGAGTGGAACTGGAGCAACCAAGCAGTCAGCTTGAGGTTGACCAGGTTGGAGGCTGGAAGATCAAGAGGGTGAGTAATGAGATCCGAGAGTGGATCCAGAATCCATGGTGGATGAATTAGGTGAGACCACAGGTATCGGAACCAAGTTTGACAAGGCCAGAATGGGGCAATGAGGATCATTTTGCTCCCCAGTCGACTGGCTTTCTGTAAGAGTTTCAGCATCATGGGCAAAGGAGGGTAAGTGTAAAGGAGACCGGGAGGCCAAGCATGTACTAGAGAGTCTTTCGGGGACTCCCCCTGAGGGGTGATTAGAGCAAAGTAACTGTTGCATTTGGTATTTGAAGGAGAGGCAAAAAGATTGCAACAGGGCTGCCCCCATTGGGCAAATATTTGTTTCACTACTAGAGGATTGAGAGACCATTTGTACAGAGTCAGAATCGAACGACTGAGCCTGTCTGCTAGGATGTTGGACCGTCCCGGAATGTGCGTTGCAATAAGAAAGCGGTTGGTGGAAATCGCCCATTCCCACACTCTCATGGCCTCGCGAGAAAGAGGATAAGACCTGGTTCCCCCCCATTTGTTGATGTACCAGACAACTGACATGTTGTCTGTTTGTACTGCAATTGTCCCAATCGGAAGAAGGCTGTGAAGTGCCTGCAACGTCAAAAGCACCGCCCTCATCTCTAGGACATTGATATGCAAAGAAGTCTCTGTGTCATTCCATGTGCCTTGGACCGTTCTGCCTGAATAGTGCCCCGTCCACCCCAGGCGAGAGGCGTCTGTGGTCACTGTGGCGACGGGGAAAGGCATCGAGAATTATCGTCCCGTGTGGAGACTTGGGGACCGGAGCCACCACATGAGTGACCCTCTGCCAGCCCTGCTTAGGGGAATAGGATGGGACAGGGGGTTGCGAGACAGGGACCATTGTACTTGGAGGGTCCACTGCAGGACCCTCATATTTAGGCGGGCTAGGGGCAGTAGAGGAATAGCTGCCGCCATGGACCCTAGAGCGCTCAGGATCAATTCCACAGGTGGAGCAGGAAGTATGAGAATGGCCTGGACATACAACCTCAGGTTCTGAAGCCGATCGGGAGTCAGGAAGGCAAGCATTATCCTGGAATCCAATCTCGCCCCTATGAAATATATTACCTGTGTAGGGACTAGAGAGGATTTGGTCATGTTGATAGTCAACCCTAGACGTGGAGCAAGGTTGAGGAAATAATCCCTGCCTGAACACAGCAGATGCCTTGTTGGGGCGATGAGGAGCCAGTCGTCCAGGTACGGAAAGACCTGAATTCCCTGAAGCCTCAGGTGGGCCGCTATGACCGCCAAGACTTTGGTGAACACCCTGGGGGCTGAGGTGAGACCGAAGGGAAGGGCCCTGAACTGAAAGTGACTGGCTCCCAGCCGGAAGCGGAGGAACCTCCTGGAGCGTCTGTCCACTAGGATGTGGTAGTACGCATCTTTGAGGTCTATCGAGCACATCCAATCGTTCTCCCGTAATAGGGGGAGAATAGATTGTAAGGTGACCATTCGGAACTTTTCTTTGAGTACTGCCAGGTTCAGGAGAGAGAGAGAGAGAGAGATCGAGAATGGATCTCAAGTCCCCCATCTTTTTTGGCACCAGAAAGAACCTGGAGTAAAACCCCGATCCGAACTGATCTGGGGGGACGGGTTGGATGGCTCTTTTTTGCAAAAGCTGCTGAATTTCTGTAGCAGCTGCCTCCCTTTGATTGGGTGGTACGTCGGGGAGGCTTTTGGTTTTGGGGGTTACAATAAAGGGAATTTGGTAACCTCTGGATATGATGAAGCCCCCAGCGATCTGTTATGGACTCCCACATTGCTAGGTGCTTCGAAAGATGCCCCCCCGACTGCCTCCAGAGTGGAGCAGCCGGGCAACCCCTCAGGGGTTCTGCGTGGGCCTCTCAGAGAAGGGTTCTCTGTACCCAAAGTTTCTGGGACCCCCTCTGCCTCTTTGGCGGCGTCCTCCCTGTCCTCCTCTGCCAGGAGAGGACTGGTTGTCTGGAGCAGACTGGGACTGATGCGATTTTCGGAACCACATCTTCTGACCCTTTTGGTTCTTAGAAAAGGACCTCTGGGGAGCAGAGAAGCGGACTCTGACGGCAGACAACGTCTTCCCATCTTTCTCGCTCTGGACTAAAGTGTCGTGAACGGTATTGCCAAACAGTGCAGAACCATCAAAGGGGGCATTCGCGAAGGACGCCTTAAAGGGTTCCAAGAAGTCTCAGTGTCGGAGCCAGGCCTGACGCCTGATTACCAGGCTGGCTCCGCCAGCTCTAGCGGCTCCGTCAGTGGCGTGTGACAAGAGCCGCATAGAGGTGTTGGAAACTGAACGTAGAGTAGACATTCGGGAGGAGTACAGTTGCTCGTCTCCTTCCGACATGGACTCTGGGGGGGATGCAGCGTATTCTTTTATTAGATCCCGCTGCATCAGGATGACGTGTGCCATATAGTTCAGCGCTCTCATGGAGAAGGTTGCTGAACTAAAGACCCGCTTCCCCAGGCGGTCCATCGCTCGAGAGTCCTTACTCGGCGTGTGGACCGCAGAGCTCTCCTGAGCCAGCTCTCTTGGTGGCCGCCGCCACCAACATGGCATCCACGGGGGGACCTCTGCTCCAGTGGGTTCTTTCAGCAGGGGGACTCAGGATCCTATCCGGGCGCTTGGGGACTGGCTCTACAGTGTCCGGCTCCTTCCAAGCCCTGGTGGAAATAAGGTCCACCACGGGGTCGGGGGAGGGGACATCCAAGAGGTAAGATGGCCCTGCTTCGAACACCTATAGGAATACAGACTCATCGAAGGAAGCCTTGGGGGCAGACCACCCTCCCCTAATCCTGAGCCTTTCCGTCCGAGGAAGACTCACCAGCAATATCACGTTCCAAAGGAACACCCAGAGACGTTGAAGCAGGCTGTCATGAAGGCCGGGTGATGGGAGCCCGGACCAGCTGAGAGGGAGTGCAGGGAGGAGCCGAAGCCAGGACCGGAGGTCCGGATGCACTCAACAGTGCCCTCTCTACCACCGCGAAAGCCGAGGGGGAGCTACTCTCGATAGGCTCAGAGAGTCAGCTCCCACTCTGATCCGAAGCGGGGACCGGATCTGGGGCCGAGACCCTCGGATCCGAAGGACCCGTGTGCTCCGACCGGGATGGAGCCGAAGTCACACAAAGTCCCTTGGATCAGAAGCTCAACCCACGGCTCCGAGAGGTTGGATGCGACAAACTTGAGGGACCAGTCGGATCTGAAGTAACTAGTACCGTCGGCTCTGACACACCCCTGGATCCGGCTCGGCTCCGAACCCGGGAAGCTGGACGGACAAGGAGCAATTGGAGCAAAAAATGGGGTCGAGCTCCCTCCCGGAGGGGGGGGGGGGCAAGAGCACTCCCATCTGCAGCTGGGCCTGGATGAACCTCCTCACCATCCGGTCCATGTCTGCGTCTGACATACTGAAGGTGGATCTCGACGAGGCCACCAAGGCAGACCTAGAGTGACGCCTCGATGACCTCGATGGGGACCGGGTCGCCTCCACCCCAGGTCTCGGTGAAAAACAAGGGGACCGGAGCCGAGACGATCCAGAAACCCTGGAAGGAGAAGCCCGCTTGGCGGGCGGGGCCGAGGAAGAGTCTTCTGCCCGCCGCTTATGGTGCTTCTCCTTCCTTTTGGTTTTTCCGGCCTCCCTCTCCTCCGGAGCCAAAACGGGAGGTTGAGTCCCGACCGGAGGGAGGGAGGCAGGGGTGGCTACCACCGAGGGCTGGGTAGCGGCCACCGGAGGCCGGAGCCGAGTCCGGGGGCAAAAAGCCCGCCAGGATCAGCTTCGACCTCCGGTCCTTAAGTGCCCTGGGGTTGAACGCTGCACAAACCGTGCATCCAGAAGAGAGGTGTTCAACCCCAAGGCACCTAACGCACCGGGTGTAGCCATCTGCCGGTGAAAGCTTATGGCCACACTCGGTGCATTTTGAAAAGATCACAGGATGAAGCACCCCAATGAAAAAGTAAATTATAACAAACGCTTCATCAGACAAAGTTATAAAAATAACAACAAATCAGAAAGGGCTTCTGTATGTTACTGGTTAAAATGCAAACAAACAAACAAACAAACAGAATGATGATAAATGTAAAAAAATAAAAACATAATTGATGAGTTAATTCATAGTAATATACTGGATAAGGATAAGAATAATGCTTAATGTGTGTCACTTTATCATTTAGGCCAAACTTGTGTGCTTGCAATTTAAGTATCTTTAGCTTTCTAACCTTTGTGAGTTATTTAAAATGAGACAACTGATTAGACAACTTTTTTCTGCTGATTTTCTGTTGTTGCATTCTGTTTTGATATTTGAGGCTTTTGACGAGCAGATGGGATGGAGCTTTCATTGGCTTTGACCCGGGTTCCGGGAGCTTGCATCGCATCGGTGTGCACCTAGCAATAGGCAGTATGCATCCTAGGCATGTGCAAAATAGTTAATTCCCAAGGATAGCGCAATCGCGAAACATGTTTTGATCACCCATCAACTTTTACTGCTAGCTAGAATCAATCTGATATTGCCAGAACCAGACATATGTGTAGAGGACACAGAGGCACCCAGGGTGATGCAGTAGCACCATAATGTTAGGGGATCCATTGATCAATATCCATGAATCCCATGAATCTATCCCCAGGAATCTATTAAAACATACCACAGTCAGCCTACCATCAATAGGGGTCACCATCAGGGAACCACCTAGTAACCACCATGTATTGATGTTCTGACTAGAAATTGGAGATTATTGATGGTCGTTGAACGGATAAAGAGCTTGGTTGATGAGTGATATGCAGAAATATGTTGGTTCCCTGTCTCTCTCTACTCATAACTCTGGGCCCATCAGAGACATAAGATAGAATATACTCACATAGAACAAATAGTTTTAATTGCAGTGCAGTGCAAATATATATCTTATAACTTATATAACTTATAACCTTATTTTGTACGCTTCAGACAATATGGACAATTGTAGATCCATTGTAGATCTTTATATCATGTTTTGTTACATTTGTGTCACACCTGTAATATTTTGACACGGTACAATTTAAAGAGTCTATGGAGGGAACGTAGAGATGAAGGATTAGCATGCCATGCCATTAGCAAGGGCAATACCACCAATGCCCTAGCTAAGCATATTTTGATGAGAAGGATGCTCCACATTCTTTAAATTTCAACTAGTGAACTAGTATCCAATTAAGTCGATTAGGAAATGTTAGAAGAAAGGGAAAGAAAATGGATAATTTAAACTTAAAGCGTATTCAGCACACACTAGTGTAAATCATGTGACAGTGACTTAATTCCCCATCCAGCAGACATTAGTTAATTTAGTATTTATAAATATGCTCTCCTCATTTATTTTTTTTTCATGATCTTTCATTTTTTTGTTTGTTTTTTTAACCAGTAACAATGCAAAATGTTGATGATTTGTTGTTGATTTGTTGTTTTAACTGAGGGTGATATGTCATTATGTTATTTAGGGAGTTATTTTATTAACTTTATGTCTGATGAGTGTTGTTGTTATATAACAAAAGCTTTTACTCTATTGTGCTGATCCTTTATTTATCAAATAAACGCCGCTTTCTTTATTAGGAGAGAGTGAGAGTGGTTGTTTAAATTTGCAGTACATGGGTGCACCTTTCTGCTTTCACACCATTTTTTGAAAAATATGGCTTTAGTGGCCTCCAACATGTTGAACAGAAAAAACATATTCACTAGGCCCCTACACACACCACAAACACACACTACAAACCAGCGAGGGTAGGGAGGAAAAATTTTTACAAAAAAGATATACAAGAGGGAACCTAAACAATCTTACACACTCACACAAGAGAAGGTACAAAAAACAAATTCCCTGAACTACCAGGAGCTCGAAATCCAGCTTGTAGGCTTGAAGCACGGCAACTAGATCTGAGGTCAGTTAGGGTTGGCAGGGGGATTATGGGTAAAGGGAGGAGCTAGGAGCTCAGATCTATGCTGAGGTAAAAGTTGCCGGCTCGGATCCGAGATCGGATCCGTATCCCAAAGGTTGCTGACAAATGAAGTTCCTACTTCAGATGGAATGTTATGGTGAGTACATAACTTCTTTTTCTGAAGTAGTTTAATTCATTTGTTCTTCAACCTGTGGGACAGTCCCCCCAGCTACATAACTCTTGGGAGGCCCTCATGGAAGGATATTCAGGAGCACCGCAGAGCCAAAGGATGCTCTACTCCTAGAGACCAAATCCAGTTTATAATGAGAAATAAAGGTGTGACATGAGGCCCAAGTAGCAGCTGAACAAATATCCACAGAGACCCTAGACCAAAAGGCCGCTGACAGTCACAGATTGGGTCGAATGAGCCTTCACTTTTCCTGGTAGACACAAACCTCTGGGTAAGCCCGGCCAATGCATTGTGAAATCCAGCGAGCAATAGTCACTTTTGAGACAGGTTTACCAAAGAAGGGCTTGGCACAGGACACAAAAAGCTAATCAGACTTGCAGAAAGGTTTAGTCCTGTGAAGATATAACCTCAATTGCCTATGTACGTCCAGTAAAAGTAATTTGTATTCCCCTTTGTTCTGGTAGTTAGGAAAAAATACTGGTAAATAAATAATCTAATTAATACTGACTTCCGAAGCTACCTTGGGAAGGAAGGACGAGTTAGTGCATAGCAACACTATCTTTGCGAAAGATCATACAAGGGACTTTGATAGAGTTGAAGCCACGACACCCTTCTAGCAGATGTGATGGGAGGAGAAACCAATGCTTGTAACAAAGTGAGGTCCCACGGAGAAATCAGGTCCTTAACTGGGGGTCTGAGAAGAAAGGCACCTTTGAGAAAAGTTTTACAAAGTTTAGAGGAAGTCAATGAAGACATGTTTACCCCAAAATGAAAATTAGAAATGGCAGCTAGTTGGACTTTCACCGTAGAGGAACTAGCACCCTGATGAAAAATGCTAGCTAGAAAATCTAAAACTGCTGAAAGCGATGCAGAGAAAGGATCAAAATACCTCTGAATGGCCCATATAGAAAAAGGTTTCCATTTACTGCGATAAGCTTTTCTAGTGGACGATTTATGAGCAGCCACCATAATGGACTTGACAGGAGATGACAGACCAGGAGTCCTAAGAATCACGGGAATTGGAGCAGCCAAGCAGTGAGCTTCAGACTGTTCAGATCTGGATGAGGGATCCTCGAGGGATGTGAAAGCAGATCCAGGACCGGATCCAAAGTCCATGTTGGAACAACTAGATGAGACCTGAGTAAGGGAAACCAAACCTGTCGAGCGGCCAGAATGGAGCGATGAGGATCACAGTGCTCCCCAACCGGCTTTCTGTAGTAACTTTGACATGAGGGGAATAGGAGGATATGCATAAAGAAGCCCGGGAGGCCAAGCATGAATCAGATCATCTCTGGGGGCTTCCCCTGGAGGGTGGTTCAGAGTGAAAAACTCGCTGCATTTCACGCTGGAAGGAGATGCGAAGAGATCGCAAGGACGACGACACTCTAGGAGGCTTCAGAGACCACTCGTAAGGCAACAGGACAGATCTGCTGAGCCTGCCCACTAGAATGTTGGACTGTCCAGGGATGTGCGTTGCCACCAGAAGACAGCTGGTGGAGATCACCCATTCCCACACACTCATGCCCTCTCAACATAAGGGATAAGATCTGGTTCCCCCTGGTTTGTTGATATACCAGACCACTGACATATTGTCCGTCTGAATTGCAATCATTTCCAGAGGAAGATGGGCATGGAGGGCCTGCAACGCAAGAACCACCACTTTTCATCTCTAGAACACTGATGTGCAGATAGGTCTCGGCAGGGGACCATGTGCTGTAGACTGTCCTTCCTGAGCAATGCCCCCCCAGTAGGGAGGCGTCTGTGGTCACAGTGGTTTGGGGTAAAGGAGGTTGAAAAGGACGTCCCTTGAGAAAAACCGGGGACTGAAGCCACCATCAAAGGGAGTCCCTGCACGCTTTTGAAATTCTCACTGGAAAAGACAAAGGAAGGTCTAACAGTGACCACTGAACCGCCAGTGTCCAATACAGTGCCCTCATATGAAGGCCCACCATAGGAAGAAGATTTATCGTGGCCACCATGGAACCTAGAGCTCTCAACACTGCTTCGGCTGTTGGAGAGTCTGAAGAATGTGCAAGACCTGTAACCTTAAGTTGCGTATCCTGTCTGACGTGACCACCACCTTTGTTTGTACTGTGTCCAGCTGTGCCCCAATGAAATCTAAAATTTCAGCCGGGTGAAGAGCAGACTTGTTCATATTGATCGTAATGCCAAACTTGTTGGCTAGATGAAGGAAGGAGTCCCTGGCCTGACATAGTATATGCTCTGAAGGGGCAGTAAAGAGCCAATCGTCCAGGTATGGCAAGACCTGAATACCCTGAGTCTCAGGTGAGCTGCTACTACCGCCATTACCTTGATAAACATCTGGGGGGGCTGTGGTGAGACCAAAGGCGAAGGCTCAAAATTGGTAATGATTGGCTCCCAGCAAGGAGAGCCCATCTTATGTGATAGTACGTGTCCTGGCAGTCGATCGAGCACATCCAGTCTCTGGCCTGCAGATAAGGCAGGATAGACTGAATTGTGACCATCCAAATTTTGTATTGGTTACAAACAGGTTCAATTTGGACAGATCCAATATTTGTCTGAGGTTCCCCGTCTTTTTTGGCACTAAAAAGAACCTGGAATAAACCCCGGATCTGGACTGGTCTGGGGAGACCGGTTGGAAGACATATTGTTAAGCAGGTGAGTCTACCTTCACTGCTACTTCCTCCCGCTGCGTGGGTGGGATGTCCAGGAGGGTTTTGTTGGATGGGGAAGAATCCTTGAACGGGAAAAAATATCCTCTGGATATGACTCACAGCACCCACTGACTGACTCCCATTCTAGTGGGTGAAGCGACAAGCGACTCCCGACTGCCTCCAGAAATGGACAGCCCGGCAACCCCTCAGGGCTGCTGTCCAGATTTATCAGAGAAAGGTTCTCGAGACCTGAAATTCCTAGGACCCCCTCTGCCTCTAGGGTGGCATCTATCATATCCCCCTCTGCCTCTGCAGGAAGGCGTCCTGAGCATCCCGGGAAAATGCCTGAGACTTGAAGAACCACATCATCATCTGGCCTTGTCAATTCCTGAAAAAGGACCTTTAAGGTGGTGAGAAGTGGATCCCGATGGCAGATGGTGTCTTCCCATCCTTCTCGCTCTGGACCAAAGTCTCTCTGACCGTCTTCCCAAAAAGGGAAGAACCATCATAAGGTGCATTGGTGAAAGACTCCTTAAAGGGCTCCCAGAACTGACATAAGCAGAGCCAGGCGTGGCAGCAGATGGCAACTGACCCCGCCACTGTGCGGATCCCTCCATGGTATGGGAGAGCAAACGCAGTGTTAGCTACAGATTTCAGGATGACGATTCGTGCAAACATCTTCCTGTCCTCTGCCGACATGGACCCTGGGGTCGACTCCATGACTTCCTGGACCAGATCTCTCTGGAGTCAAATAATGTGTGCCATGTAGTTCAGTACCCTCACACAGGTCATTGAAGGATAAACTCATTTCCAAAAATGATCCAATGCTCTCGACTCTCGGTCGTGCAGATGGACCGTGGAACTCTCCTGGGCGAGTTTCCTTCTTGGTGGCCGCCGCCACCAGCATAGCATCTACAGGGGACCCCTTGTGCTAGTGTAAATTGTCCTGGGGGGGCTTAAAACCTTGTCTGGGCACTTGGGTATTGGCTCTACAGTGTCTGGCTCCTTCCATGGCCTAGATGTTATCAAATCCACAAGTGGATCAGCAGGAGAGGACACCCAAGAGGTAGATGGGCCTGAGCAGAATGCCTCCAGAAACACAGACTCGTCAGAGGTTGGTTGTGGGACAGACCCCCCCTCCCCCCTTTGGCAAAAGATCTCCATGATGTCTCCAAAGGAGACATCCTCGGGGGGGGTGATCTTGAGGAACCTTCCCCTTCATCCAGTTCAGTGTCTTCAGTGAGGGACTCTGGAGGGGAGTCCAAGTGCCTCCTTTTACATGTATGCTTGCAGGAGGGCTCCTCAGGGGGACTATCTGGGGAGGTCTCGCAAGCAGGTTGTTCCAAGGCCGGAATGTCATAGGGCACTATGGCTATGGGCTGTCCCTGAGACGGCAAGATGGCTGGACCAATACTCAAGGCCAGGGGGGTCTGGACAGACTCCAAAGACGAAATGGTCAGAGGCCTCGACCCTGCGAGAACCCTCTCCACCACGTCGAATGCCAAGGGAGAACTGACGACCTGGGCTGAACTGAGAGCACTCTCTTGGATCTAACCCCGAAGCTACGGCTCCGAGAGCTCGGATCCGATCTAGTCAGACTACACACACACAGGGCACTGGTCGGCGTCGAGGTACAGGCTACCATCAGCACCGAAACCTCAACTCCAGCAGTACTTTCATTCAACAACTCCGATATCACAGGTTGGATCAGAGGAGAAGTCTAAGCACTGACTGGAAGGCGCCCGCTCCGGTGGGAGAAGGCCCTGGCAAGACCCTCATCTGGATTTGAGTGCAGATAAACCTCCGCATCATCTTGTCCATCTCCGCTTCAGCCAGGTTCTGTATAGAGCCAGAGGATGCCGAAGTAGGCGTGGATAGCTGGTGGGGAGAAGGCCTGTGGGGGAGATCAGCTTAACCTGTACCTTGGGCTCAGGGGAGAACCCTAGGGGACCTGAGCAGAGGTGTCACTTGGCCTGGAAACAGGCTTAACCTTCGGCAAGGGGCCAGCCTCTGACAAGTGGTCAGGGGAGCGTTTGCGAGGCCAGTCCTTCTTGGCTTTATCCCCTTCCCTGGGCCTCTTGGCAGGAGAGGGTAAGTCCCAGAGGCCATGGAAGGGGAAGACGAAGCAACAGCCGCTTTCTTAGCGGGGGAAGAAGGGACCTCATTCCCAGTAGAGGAGGGCAACAAGCCCTTAATGATCAGTTTGTCCTGCCTGTCCTTAAGTGCTCTGGGATTAAACCCAGCGCAAATAGGAGAGAGACTGGAGGTGAGCCACCCCCAAACAAACCACGCACAGTGTGGCCACCCACCAGGGAAAGCTTACGGCCACACACTGCACCTTTTGAAGCCTGGTTTCAGTGCATTCGCTATGCCTCAGCTGGCCCAAAAACACATGCACCACGTGGAAAGAAGAGGGGAGGAAAGATAGTAAAACCTACGCTACGGAGATCCCTGAGAAAGTATAGCAAGGGTAGGAGTACAAGAGAGAGAGATAGAAAAACCCAAAAAAGGGAACTAATTACTGTTCAAAAACACCACTAACTCAATGCAGCTCTGACCACGCTGCTTCCTCTCAGGCGGCAAACGAGATCTGAAGGGAGGGCATTATAGGTAAGGGGAAGAGCTCAGAGCCGTAGCTGGAAAGCGCAGCCGTGTCAGATCCAATGCAGGTTGAACAAATGAAGTAAACTACTTCAGATCAATGAATTTTACTGTCTCATTATAGCATTTCACACCATACTACTCAATAGCCCGTTAATCTCAGTTATGAAAACCCAAGCATAAATATGAAAATATGAATAAAAAGTGGCAAACTTATTTCTATACTGCAGAGCATCCCAGATCAAAAATCTGTCATTTTGTTAATTACTTATTGCCCTTTCTAACACTGCTTATTTATTAGCTATTAAGTCACTTAAACAAGCCAGACCAAAAAAGGTCTGGATGCCATAATGAGCTATGGATGTCAATTGGAAGTATACAAAAACAGGCACTACAGGCACTATAGGCTTGAATGAGTTAAGTGTTTGTTCTGTGTTGGTTGCCATTAACGCCCTATGCACAAGACTTGAGATTTTAACCACTTGTGTTTGACATAGTTACATTCAAGTACATTAGGGTTCCTAAATATAAAATACGTATTTTCTACTTTAGTTAAATCAGTTGATCTACGGTTAAGTTTAATAAATCCGTCTCTGTATTTACTTTATGCTAAACAGCTCTCCAATCACAAATGTACCCGGTGACAACTTCGGACTGTGTAACAAGGTGGAAAACAGTAAGCAATTCAATACCTCAATGTACTGAACACAGTTTTGCTGTGCCAGAAGAAAGAACGGAGATTCTCTAACAGTCTCTGCTAACTAATCTGCCTACCTACCTACTTTGAGCATAGCCCAAACTTGCATAGGTTTATAGGCAAGTACTGGGCTAGCTGCCCTTCTGGGCCATTTTCAGACTAGCCAATTTCCCTCAAAGGTGAAGGACTCTATACCCTACATCCCAGAGGTAAACACCTTAAAAATCATGCCAAACTCTCCAAGGGACTTGATAGGGTCACAGAGTCCAGAAAATGCTCTCTCCAGTTGTATATTAAACTTGGTACTGCATTCAGGGAAGCAGGTCTGACATGCAGGTGAGGCTGCACAGCAGACTCACTTGTAGGCCAGCATGCTATATACAAATAAACTTGCTGCCCATCCTGAAAGTAGTGTGCTCACCACTCCCTAGGCAATGATACGGTCCCCTCCACACCACCAGAGACTGTCGGAAACTAGCCGGCTTGCGATTTTCCATAGCTGAGCTGCAATACTTGGAACCCTAACCACGCGCCAAAGAAGTGCATGTACTCTTGTTTTGTTAATAGTCTCCCCTAGCAATTGTGTTTACAGAATGCATGGCGCGCACACTACTCTGTAACCCCCCCCCCCCCCAATCTAGTATCGTACACCGTTACTTTACTTCTGATATTATTTGGGCGAACTTGAAACCACCCTGTTAAAAACTACAACTAATGTAAGGTAACTAAGGCTACTGCAACCAGAAATCTTACACTGGGAACCAAACCCTGATGACAGAGTGCCCTTTTAACATAGTCGGCCCGAGTTCCAAAGTCTAGGCCCGGCGTCGGTTGCTGTCGCCTCTTCCCTGACGTCAGTGCGCCAGGGGTACAAAAGATGCAACCGACACCATTTTCTTCAGTTTTTCTTGCCCCAGATGTCAGGTGCCCCCAAATAGGAAAGGCTGGAAAAAATTATGCCAAAAAACATGCATGTACTAAAATAAACATTTCCTTCATCTACAAGCAAATACACCACATAGGTTGTATAGAGTTGAGAAGTACAGAAAAGTCCCAACAATGAAAAGGGGGATGGTGGGTGGATAACCTGGACTGCAACAGTGAATACACTCTAACATCTACATTTATGGTAGGTACGCAACTGTACTATGTTCATCGTGTTTCACTGTTGCAGTCATTACACTTGGGTTGAATACCAAAGCTGAGGTTGGGTGGCTGGGCCTAAATAGGATTAGGAGTGGCTACCAGGCCCTGCAGAACTGCAGTGGCAAAGCCTGCTCAGGTTTAGAGTAGAGTAGAGAGGTAAGTGGTAGTGCTTGGTGAAAGTGTGCACTGAACGCCAGGTTGCAGCTTCTAAAATGTCTTTGGTTGGTACTCCTCTGAGAAAGGCTGCTGAAGTGGCTGCTGCTCTGGTAGAATGTGGCCTTATGCCCTTAGGCACTGATTTGCCATGCTGGGCAAAGCAGAAGCGGATGCAGTGTCCTATCCATTTTGAAATTGTCTGCTTTGAGATGGGCTTTTTCCTTGTGATCCTGCAGCATAAGCTACAAACAGTTGCTCAGTTTTTCTGAAAGCTTTTGTTTTTTCCAAGTAGAATCGCAGCTGTCTGTGTATGTCCAAAGTGTGCAGAAGTCTCTCCCCTTTATCCTGGGGATTTGGATAGAAATTTGGCAAATGAACGGTTTGGTTAAAAGCCACACTGCAAACCACCTTTGGCATAAATGTTGGGTTTGTCCTTAGAGAGACCCTGTCCTGATGAAAAATGATGAAAGGTTCCACTGCCATTAATGCCTCTAACTCTGAGACTCTTCTTGCTGAAGTTATTGCTAGGAGCAGAGCAGTTTTCCATGATAAGAATTTTATATCAGCTGTGTTTGCTGGCTCAAAAGGAGGCAGTGTGAGCTTTTCTAAAACAAAATTGAGGTCCCAAGTAGATATTGGTGCTCTCTTTGGGGGTCTTATGTTTCTTGCCTCTCTGAGGTACTGCCTTAGCAGTGGTTGTGAGAAAATAGGAGGTTCCGTATTGTAATGAGCTGAAATGGCAGAGGCATGGATCTTAATAGATGAAAAGGATAGGCCTTTGTCCAGCATCTCAGTTAGGTATTGTAAAATCTGAGGTATACTTGGAACAAGTGGTTCGAGACCTTGTGCCTGGTTCCAAGCACAGAATCTCTTCCATTTTTCTGCATAAGATTTCCTAGTGCTGGGCCTCCTGGCTTCTAAAATGACATCCATAACAGCTTTAGGGAGAGGTGTGGTCTGAGTGACTATATCATCTGCCATGCAGCCAGATTTAAGGTTCTGAGTTGACTGTGTAGAATCCAATTGTTTTGTTGAGTCAGAAGATGAGGAATTTGAGGTAAAGGCCAGGCTGGGCCTTGAGACAAGCTCTTCAGGATTGGGTACCAGTGCTGGCGTGGCCAGTCTGGGGCAATCAGGATAATTTTTGGCTTCTCGCGTCTGACTTTTAGGAGTACCGTGGGAAGAAGAGGCAGTGTAGGGAAGGCATAAACTGTCAGGGTTTTCCAGCTGAATGAAAGAGCATCCACTTTCCATGCTTGTGAGTGATACGTTCTTGTGCAGAAACTCCTGTTGTAGACCGGGAATTATAATCACTATTGTTTCCAGGCTGTGGCAATGTTGAGTCCAAACACTTTTTAGATACCATTGTAGTTTCCTCATATGTAGTCTTGCATATGGAATTAGTAGAATGCAGGATGCCATGAAGCCCAGGGCCTGCAGAATTTTTCTTGCAGGGAGCTGGGTCTTTGTTGCCATCATTTGAAAGTAACGAGTCAGTTGCCTTTGTTTGTCTGGCGTGAGATAAGTCATCTGGGCAGTTGTATTTAAGCTTGCAGCCAGGAATATCATCTCTTGAGAGGGCACTAGTTTTGATTTCTTTTCGTTTACTGTGTACCCTAGGCAAATTAATAATCATTTTACAAACGCCAGATGTTTTAGTAGAATGTCCTTGCTCTCTGCTTGAATAAGGCAGTTGTCCAAGTAGGGATATATTTGAATTCCTCTGTCTGCAAAATGCAATTACTGGTGCCAGGCATTTTGTGAAGACCCTGGGCGCAGTAGACAAGCCAAAAGGCAGTGCAGAGAATTGGTAATGCATTGAGCCAGCTATGAATCTGAGGTATCTACTGCAAGACTGCCTGATTGGGACATGCAGGTATGCCTCTGAGGCCAAAGTTACAAGCCAAGCCTTCTTTCCCAGCATGGGCAGAAGCTGTTGCAGAGTCAACATTTTGAATTTTGGTACGTCCAGAAAAGTATTTAGAATAGACAGGTCCAGGATTGGTCTCCATGCTTTGTCCTTCTTGGTACTAAGAAAAGTCTTGTCCCTGCTCCTGTTGTGGTACTGGCTGAATGGCCCTCATGTCCATGAGAGATGTTACTTGTTTTTGTGCCTCTGCCCATTGATTGTGTGGCAGGTCTGGCATACCTTTTGCCTTTGGAAGGGTGTGAAAGTGGAACCTGTAGCCCTGAGAGACTATGTTTAGGACCCATTTGTCCTGTGTGATCGTGTGCCAATTTTGTGAAAAAAGTGCTAGCTTTCCCCCTAAGGGTGCTGCCAAGAGAGAAATGCTTGGTATTGGCAGAAGGAAGTCATTGGGACTGTTTCCTATATGGCTGTGATTTGTCTTCTCCGCTTTTGGAGGTAGAAGCACCCCATTATTTGGGCCTGTATGAGCCCTGGGGCTGTTGCCTGCCTCTAGGGCGTCTATTGCCCCCTTTGTGGCCTGTCTGACAAGGACCAATTCTTAGAAGGCCAGTTCCTGCTAAATCTGGGTGGCTGTACCTGTAAGAAATCCTTCACTGTCTGCATAGATTTAGCTTTATCATCCATTTTCTTCAACAACACCTCTTCTGCCTTAACACCAAACAAAGTATCATGCTGTAATGGAGCATCCAATAATTTTGCTTTAACATGATCAGGCAGAGTCTGTTCCTTTAACCAAGCATGCCTCTAATAACAGACCCTGTTACAGCGGCCCTGCAAGAGGCCTCCAGTGAATCATAACCACATTGCAAAGTATGTTTTCCCACTTGTTCAGCTGCATGCAGTAAATCCTGCAATTCTTTGTTCTCAGAATATTCAGAATTTGTCAACATTTTCTGTTTTAACAAAGACATTAAGTATTGCTGATATTTGGAGCATATGAAACTGACAATTTAAAGCCCTTGCAGCCAAGGTAGCAGAAGTGAAGACTTTTTTCCATCTGTCCAGTGCCCTAGAATCTCGATCTGAGGGGACAGGGTTTTTAGCAGTCACAGCCTTGACCCCTTTGGGACTCTGAGAAATAGTTTCTGGGTCAGCAGCAGGGTTTTTATATAGAAATTTATGAGAATCTGGAACCCTGTAGTATCTTTCCGTCTTAACAGGTGCAGGAGGTAAAGAGTCAGGAGACAGGCCGGACTCTGAAAATACATCATCTACAATGTCTAGAACAGGTGGAATTGTTAGAGGTCTGTGCTGAGGTAGTAGAAGAAAGTCTCTAAGCCTTTTCTTAGAATCTGAATAATCTTGGCTCTCCCAGTGGAAATGCTCCCTCATGGTATGCAGGGTTTCCCCAAATGAGTAATCCTCTGGAGGAGAAGCTGAAGGAATAGATTCTTCAGCATCAGAATCCTCATAGGGAGGAATAGAATATCCCTGTTCTGAAGAGGAGTCAGAGGAAATGGAAACCTGATCAGAGGAATCATATTCAGTATCTTGCCTAGGCCTCTTATCAGGAGGGGGATGGGAACCCCTGAACAAAGTAATTAGGTCTTCGGCCATTTTGAGCATCTGTTTCTTGGGCATAGAAGTCTGTCCTGGAGAATGCTGTACTTGTTTTCTTGTCTTTAAAACTGTTTTAGACTTTGTCTTGGATGCTGAAGTAGGCCTGATATAAAGCTGTGTAGGTCTGAAAACACCCTCAGAAGCCAATGCCTGCTCAGCGGCTCCAGATCCATCTGTGGGATTAGTTTCCGAAGGGCCAATACCTTGAGTATCCAGAGGCCTAGTCGTCTCCACGTGGGAGTCGGAGGCGGCCTGTGGCTCTGAGGTAGCGGGTGTCAGGGGCTGCGAAAGCACCTCACTGAGCACCGGAGACTGGCCTAGAAGAGGCTTCGTCGTCGGATTTGGACCTCAGATGCCTGTCCTTTTCTTTCTCCTTGCGCTTTTTATGAATTCCGGTCGTCGGTTGTTCCGACGGCCTTATATAGTTAAACCTTCGGCCAAAGTAATGAAAAGTGAAATCATACCGACGCTCAATAGTGCATTGGTTAAATCTAGCACAAAACCGACAACTAGCAACGTCGTGGTCAGGGCCTAGGCAAGGAATACAGTAAGAATGAAAAATCCTTATGAGGTATTTGCTTCCCACAAGAAATACAATTGTTAACTTTTTCTGACAAGGTCTGGAGCAAGAAAAAAAGTTTCCCTAACGGGGTCCTTAGCTTTATAGAAGACTCTGGATCTGAAATTCAATTTCGAAAATCTCAGGAGTTGGCCGACCGGCACTTGCGAACTGCTTTTGCTTCAGGCACCACGCGGCAAGAAAGACTGAAGAAAATGGTGTTGGCTGCATCTTTTATACCCCTGGCGCTCTGACGTCAGGGAAGAGGCAACAGCAACAGACGCCACACCAGGACTTTGGAATTCAGGCAGACTGCAGGTAGCCTGCCAGCATGATAACCCAAGTATAATGACTGCAACAGTGAAACACGAACATTGTTGGAATGTCAACCAAATTCACAAACTATAGACCAATAGCCATCTTATCCCCCCTGTCAAAAATCTTGGGAAAAATGCGTCCACACCCAGCTTATAGGATACCTAACTAATCACAAACTCCTAACTCCCAGCATGTCTTCAGGTCTAACTATAGTACAACTACTAATGCCCTCCTTAGTTTCACAGACACTATTAATCAGCTAAAAAACAATGGCCAACAAGTAGCATCTATCTTTTTAGATATGGCTTTTGACACAGTGTCACACCAAAAACTGTCACATGAACTTGCCTCACTTAACCTATCCCACCTCCACACTATCCTGGTTTCAGAGCTAACTCACAGAGCGCTATCAAGCTGAAAAATGACCTATCCTCCCACCTGCCAGTATTAGTAGGGGGTCCCTCAAGGTTCAGTCTTAGGCCCACTGCTCTTTACAGTCTTCACCAACAATCTGTATACTGCCACCAACCTGGCTACCAGTATTCAATATGCAGATGATTCAACTATAATATGCGCTGCTCCCTCACTGTCCCAGCTCCAACAAAAAACAATCCTTCACAGAAATAGAATCCTACCTTTTAAGCCAACAACTTATTTTAAATCCCAAGAAAACTAAACTCATTCTTTTCCCTAACAAAAATCCAACAGCTCACTTTGCTATCTACCTTCTCTGCTAACATTAAAATAGAACCCACATCCCATACAAAAGTTTTAGGAGTCACTATTGATATTAACCTTAAATTTGACAAACATGTCTCAGAAGTTATCAAGAAAACCTATATTAAAGCTTGGCACACTCTACAGGTCCAAGCAATTCCTTACCAATTCCACCAGAAAGGCTATAGCTAGAACCCATCTTCTATCCACCCTGCTATATGCCTTACCAAACTTTACTAACCTGAGAAAATCTGAGTTAGCAAAGCTGGAAACATGCTATAATAAAATAGCCAAATTTGCCACAAATTCCCCACACAGGTCCCACCACTGTGCAGCATTCCACCAACTAAACTGGCTTGAACTGCACAATCTCCTTCTTCTTCTTTCGGCTTTTTCCCGGTTAGGGGTCGCCACAGCGGATCACCTTGTCCGCACATTGAATGGCAGTGGAGTTTTACGGTGTCGAGTTGCCAGCCCAACCTTCCACAGAAGGCACACTCACACGCACACCTAGGGCCAATTTAGAGTGTCCAATCCACCTGCAGCATGTCTTTGGGATGTGGGAGGAAACCGGAGCACCCGGAGGAAACCCATGCGACCACAGGAGGACATGCAGACTCGACAGAAGGCACCCCAGCCGAGGATCGAACCGGAGAACCTCTTGCTGTGAGGCGGCAATGCTAACCACTGCACCACTGTGGACAATCTCCTTCATTTTCTATAAAATATCCACTGCCCACAATATTACCACCAAACCTGATAACCGTCCTAGACTTCAAAAACTCATTCAACCATACTCTAATCTCAGAACCCTAAGATCCAAAGATATAGCCCTTCTTTCAGTCTCTAAATCTTATAACAGCTTTGGTGATGCCCTTTATTCTAATTACATTTCCCAAGACTGGAACATTACCCCCAAAACATCCTTAACACTACCAACTCCACTATGTTCAAACAACTTCTTAGGACCCACCTAACCAACAACTGGCAGTGCTCTTGTACTGCCCCAGGCTAGAGTACACCCACATACACCCCATACTGTTCACCCACAAATCACTATATCACCTATGATACTCCTCTTTCACCTGCTCTTATGAGCAGTCATATTGGCAGTAGTTTAGATCTATTAGTATTGTATTAGTTTAACATCTAGACTGTAAATAATCAGTTAATTGTTGGCCTACACTAGATTGTAACAGTTTACTACATCTAGATAAGTTGGCACAAATTTAAATATTGCTTGCTTTCTCTGTACACTGTATTAGTTTTACTTCATGCAAAAATGTGTGTTGAAATACTTTTAACAGTCTCAGTGTATTTTTTTTGTACTTTACTGTTTGCAATTATTGTGGAGCTTTTCTCCTCGGGCCTCTGCTGAAAACAGGCTACCAACCCATTCGGACTATCCTGGGAAACAAATGTTAAATAAAATAAAAATATTCATACCTACATTCTCCCAGTTCAAAATGAGACATGGCCTTGTGGGGGGTCACTAGCTCACAAAGAAATTAAATCAATTTTGGAAACAGGACATTAAGCTATCCCCAAAGGAGTTTGGGAATGATGTGCGTTTTACTGAACTGCGCATGTAGAGCCCCAGGCTCTCCCTTTAACTTGCAAAACCTACACTACAGCTCCATCTGTATGTGGAATATGGTACTGCGGGCTGTCTGGCTTCCCACAAGCAGCACCTAATCTCACACACAAGTAGGACGTTTTACCTTGCTGAGAAGCCCAGTAAGTTCAATAAACAGCTTAAATTCTAGCACCAACTCCAATCAACATAACACACAGACACTTACTGTAAGTTATAAAAGTGTGATGATTCAAGTCCCTCTAATTTGATCACGCTGTGGCAAACCATGCCAAGCACAATACACTTTGCTAGGAATCTTATTTTGGTTCTTTTTTAATTACTTTATATTTAATACAACTCCATTTACTTATCAATTTGTGTTAGCGACTGTTTGGGCTGCTGCGGAGTGTTGAAATCTGCAGACTACAGAAAGAATGGTAATCCATTACATCCTGATTATCCCATCATTTCATGACTTGGAATCAGAAGGCACTATTTACTGTACACTAAGCAGTTCTCGAAACTTAACTTCATATTTTAGAATCAGAAAGCCCACTTTCCATAACAGTATAATTACTGCAAAACTCCTCTGCACATGACATTTAACAAAACTTCAATGACATTTCTTATGTCAAGAAGGTGCTCAACTTAAAAGTTGTCTTTTCCCCCTCCAAGAATTTAGGAGCATAATTCAGGCACTCCATAAAAATCAAAAAGGCTTTTTTTTTGTTTTGTTTTTGCAGTAGGGTTTAACCCTGCCCCACACCAGCTCTGCTCATGGCTGCACTGCCACAGATAAACTGCACCTCCACAAATTGTACTGTTTTCACATAACATACTTTGCTGAAATGAACAAATGTGTGCGCTCTCAAACTGGGCTACAACGGCACTATCAGCCAGTAGGTGGGTAAAAAGAAAATGCAGCTGACAAAGAAGTCATATCGCTCTCTGGCACAAAGAGGACAATATGTTCACCTTCCTGAACTGGTGTACCAGTCTCTGGTAATATTACAGCTGCTGAAGCAACACTCAAGACATGAAAAAAACAGTCTATAATCATGGCATTGATGGCAAGGGAAAATTCTGAAATCAACTTCTAAAGGACACTTCAGCCTTTGCGGAAGGCCAAACACAGGGTTCCTTCCATGAGTGATGAAATACATGCACCTTACACAAGAGGATAAGGGGTAGCAAAAAAGGTTTTCAAAGAAATTTCAGAACGCCATTGAGCACACAGTTTCAAATGAAGAGAAGGCAAGCTTGTTAAGTATGAAGTTCAAAATCTACGGAAAGGAAAATAGTTTTCTAAAGCTGAAGATGGAACACACCTTTATATAACCACTTGACCATGAAGTGCTATGACACAATTTTGCCCTCCATAAAGCCATAAGTGCAAATTGACAAAAATATGCACTCTGACTATAGAACTGAAGCCCAAATCCTACATGTACAAGTTATAACCACCTGTAAGCTCACTGAATGGGGCAATACACAGTGCTGCAATACTTCACATGAAAGCAAAGACCTACCAAGATGCGGGCCTTCCCAGTAGACCCAAACCCCGAGATCCATTCTGGCCAATCTGCAGGTGTCAGATGTCTAACACCAGGTTCCTGGCCCCAAGATGGAAACTCTTGTCCCAATAGCAGGAAACATCTATAAGGACTGGGAGAGTTTCCTCAATTACCAGAAACCTTTCTTGGCTACCAATGAGTGAGGAGAATGAATGTTTTATTTTCTTCCCTGACATCTGCAATATAGTTTGGAACTAGCAAGAATGCACAAGACTCTTACAAGACATGGGGTAGGGAGAAGCATATTCTGCTATCTCCTACTGCCTAAAATACCAAGCAGAAAGAGGTTAGGAATGCTTTCTAAAGAGTGACAAATAGGCCAAACTTTATGCCCAATTACCAAAGACAGCTCCACCAAAGGACTAAGTGGCCCATCAGTTTGTTTACTTCCATAGGCATATGAATTGCTGTGATAAAGACATCACTGTCACTTAGCCTTCACGATACACAGCCCTACGTGCAATACATTACAGCCCTATGCCCCCTTGCTAGCTTTGACATTGCACAATGTACTGGACATCTGACAGAATGAGGCAGTTTTGCCTCCAAAGTCTTCATGGGCAAGACTACTCCAAATCCCACAGTGTTAAGGAGCCCAGATATGCTTCCATAACTCCAAGCAAAGAATAAGAAAGTGGTTCATCTGGAGAACAAAAACAAGATCCTACAGAAACATGTGGAGACTTGTCCACCACTCAAATCCAACAATAAAGAACAATCACAAGGTAGTCCAAGATGACCCTGAAATCAGTGAAAACTCAAAGTCCAATGCAATTCCCACATGCCAAGTACAAATGGCACAATGAAGGCTGTGGCAGCCATCAAACCTGCAAGACAAAGCAAAATCCAAGCCTGAACCTTGTATTACATCCTCAGCCAACCAAGGTCTTGACTTGGTTGTCCCTGTTCAAAACAAATATTAATGTCCTGCTGCAGGTCCACCAAAGAAATTCTCTTAGAAGTCAAAGACTGCACTCAGAAGCTGCAGTCAAGGAAATGTCCAGTACAGGAATTCTTACATGGTGCTCCTAAAAGAAGCTACCAGAGTAGAGTTACCAAAGTAAGGAAATATGAAAATCATTGTCCAACTTATGGCCATTATGGCACTCACCATGGTAAAGACGCAAGGTGAAGAAAAAAGGCCAAAAAGTTGCATTTCTCCTTCAGGAGGAACAACCTCAACCGAGTCAATCTGTAAAGGTGTAAACCTGAGCCACTGGCCTCATCCAAAGCATTTGTGCAGCTGACGTTAATGCAGGATACGTGAAAACTCATTGCTTTAAGTTTTGCACAAAGAATCTATACTTTTCACCTTAAATCCAGACTCTAAGAGATCCTTGACCTCTTCCACAGTGTTACACACTAAAAGGAACTAAAAACAGGACAATTAAAATGAACATTTAAAGCCCCCAACACTAAACACTCATGCTACATTAAGACTCCTAAGTCAGGCAGCAAGATGGCAAAGCACCCTTTGGGAATTATACAGGATCAAAGAGATGAGCGAATGTATAAAACTATGCTCATTCAGTTAAACCATTCCAGACACTAAGGTAGAGAGGTTTGTAAACAGCATTCATTTTTTGCAGCATAAAAGCAGAAATTCTGAATACTGCCACTCTCTTCAAATAACAACTGGGTAACAGATGAACTCAGTTTCTCATGGATGGGAAGACTATTCCATAGGTGGGGCAGTCTCTGGGACACATCTGTTTCTCGAGCATGTTCTGTTAAAGTCACAGACAAAATTCAGGTCCTTAAAAATTGTATTTTTGATACTCTGACTTACAAATATGTAGGAGATTCATAACTATAGAGTTTGCGGGTGCCTTGTAAGCCAGGAATCGATCAACCCTCAGCAACCTATAGGAAAGGGAAAAGGCAACAAAGTGCTCTGCATTAGGCAGATTTGTTATGACTTGTATTCTTTTTGTAAGGATCCTCTGACATCACATTAGTTGCATATGCCTGGTCAGCATACCTCTCAATCTCTTAGAACAAGAAATCTAGACAAAGCCATCATAAATGGGGGGCAAAGGCCCAGAAATAGGGAAACTTTAAATATTGCTCCTACAAACTTAGAAAATTGATAAGGGTATGAAGTCTGAAACTCAATGGTCATTATTTTCTGAGTTCAACCCTTAATAATTTGCCAGAAAACTACAATTTTAAGAGAAACGGACCAAAAATAGGAGGCAAAAATCTAGACATTCTGCGAAAATCTATACAGTTGAGAGGTATGCTGGTTAGGTAGATACCACAGGGAGCATTGTACCCTATGACTGGTGTGATAAAGGCAGAGTACAGTGGGGTAATTACTTCTTTGGACCTAGATGCCATGCCCTTACTTAAATGTTGTACAACATAAGAGGATTTCCCCAATCACTGTGGCCACTTGGTGGTCGAAGGTAAGGCTACAGTCTACATGCTTACCTTGATCCCTGACACCAGGGTCCACTCTTAGGGGCATATTATCACATTTCTATTGTAAGAAAGTTCTTCTGCACTACATAATGTATAAATAAAAAGTGAGTGTGTCTACATCTAGGGATGTCATTGTCCTGCTTTACTCAGCCCTCATTAGGGCAATCATTGAATACAATGCCCCCCCTTTGGTATGCATCTGTCTAGACACACGCAACTGGAATGCCCACAAAGATAACTTACTAAAAGGATACAAGACCTAAACAATTTATTGTACATGGACTGACAAAGCCCGGTCACTATACTCAGTACTCCACAGACTGCTAAGAGGTGACCTGTGTCAGGCATACATGGCATCCTCTGACCCATTACTGATGGATTTTCTGCATATCAGGAAGTAAAGTGGCATCAGAAATACTCAGTCTAGGGATCTAAACCTCTTCTGCAACATCAACAGAATGGTTTGGAGGGACAGGTACATCTCATAGAGGATATTGCTGGTGTGGAACAGTCACCATCTTTCCATTTAAGTACAACTTAGATCTACAGTTGGGAAATAGAAAATTTACCCCAGGACTGTCCCCTGTACAACTAATAGACAGGGGCAGCTCCCAAATGCTTTATCCCATCCATAGGTACCTTCAAATTATCTGTAGCATAATCCCAGTTAATCTAATTAGGGGTAATCTAATTATCAGACAATAATGGGTAAGGCCAATCTGTAACCAAATGGGACAGGTTATTTTTGAGCACAAAAAGGATATCTGGCTTGGCTTAAATGGCCTGCAAAAACAACTAGCCTAGTACATATGAACCTATGATCTTCGTGCACAAATGTTAAGACTTTGTACTACCTACCCTGTGTAGTTACCTTCCTTGTGGACCTGCATCCAAAATCTTATTTTATTTCTCAACCCCCCCCCCCCAAGACTTACCATACCTTTCCACTAACAAACATTTGCCTGAAGCATAAGCCTCAGCTGCACAGCTCTAAAACAGCCTTTCAAGTCAGATAACCCTAACTACCTTGTTCTACGGGCAGAATTAGCTTATTCTCGCTTAACTCTTGCCCATTTCCCTTCCAAATAAATTCCTTCAACTATCATCCACACATTTTTCCTCAGTTGATAAAATATGCCCAACCTGTATATAAAGGCTAATGGGAACTAAAATAGTTTTCACTAAGTGTAACTAGTTATCTACAAATCAACAGCTTCCAGTTTCTTAGTTTTTGAATTATCTTTTAAGATTCTTCCCACCTATCCCCAACTACGACAGAATCCTTTTTAATTCATATACTTCATCTTCTACCCCCATAGGAACGGTTAATACTGATCCAATTCATGGAAAGGTACACAGTTTATCACTATAGCTTTTGTTTTACCTTCATTTATTTTACATCTGGAAGACATGAAATGGTCTCAATGTTCCACAATTATATCCATTGCATACAAAGCTAACTTTTTATTACCATGCCAGTTATATCCTTGAAATTTGTGAATGCCAAATTTCTGTCAATTTTTCTAAATGCTAAAGAGAACATCCACACCTGCTTCCTAGGTTAAAACACAGCTTAGTCAGAAATCTCCCACCTTAATTCTTGCACTTAACCTGTCATAAGTCCTCTCTATTATCTGTATTAATCTATCAAAGAAGCAAATGTCCCACTGTCCTACTTAAAATCTCAGTTGATTAAAGCTCACAAATTTATACAACAGAAATTACAGAATTGTAGCCAAGGTCATTTTGCTAAGTTTTTCCATTTCAAAGTGATCAGAAATAGCTGCATTAACGGTAATCTTTTTAAACAGATACTCCCTTATTTTCCCTTTAGAATGCTGCAGCTGCTCCTCCGCTTGTACTTGATTGTGCTTGATTCCTGCACTACTTTAATCTTTGTCAACTCATCTAAAAATATTTCATTATTTCCTTCCTATAGCTTTTCTCCTATGTACCATGGTTATTACATTCCATTTGCATTTTATCAAACTCAACAGCTGTCACTTCTAAAGCACTATTTTCACGAACAGGTTTCTAATCACATCCACTACCCAGTCCCCATTACATCAGAGTGACACCTCCAGGTGAATCTGCAGTTTACTCCTACTGACGTCTCTAGGCATCAAATATTGCTTGTTCATATTTGCATCAATAATTCCAAAACCATGCTAAGCACAAGGTTTTAAAAGATTTCATCTTAAAGCTTACGCAATGGCAAACTCAACTTTATTAATATTTGACCTCTGTCTAGTGCAGGTAAATAGATATTAACTTTATGATATTAATTTATATAGATAATTTTCACGTTTCTAAATATCTCAGCAACCAAGTAATACAGACAGAACACCTCAACGTCATATGAAAGCTCTCTGCTAGATAAACAAAATGCTACTGATAGTATGTGCAACTTGAGCGGCTGCCGAGTTATAAGTTGTTTACAAAATATTACAAATGTAATAACCGTTTGCTGCGACTTTAAAAATCCGGTTTAAAACGTAGAACCTAAAGAATACTAGCACTATTAAAATAGTCTGCGCTGAAGGGTTTGCCATTTATATTTCATTCACAACCCCTGTGGTTCCAGAGATATGAACTTTTAGTTATGTACTTACCATAACTTTAGATGTATGGGATCCATCTCGCCTACATTCTCTACAGATGGGTTCGGAGACTATCCTCGGCTCCGACTCGGCCGCTATACAATAGAACGCAGTCTCTTATTGGCTGAGTTACCTCGTATCCCAGGATGCACCACTACTGCTTCCCCAGATCTTGTTTGTCCGCACACATGCACACCCACATAGACTGTTGTTATAACATTGCCAGGTGTTTCAAGAGAGGAAAAAGTTGAATTCGGATCGTCCGGTCTCTTCTGGCCTACAAGGCAGGGGGAAGGAGGGTGGGTTATTAGGAATGTAGGCGAGATGGACCCCATACATCTAAAGTTATGGTAAGTACATAACTAAAAGATGTAATGTGATCCTATCTCGCCTACATTCTCTACAGATGGGACAGCGTCCCTAGCACCTAATTCCAGGGTGGCTCACTGGAAAATGGTCCGGAGAACCGTGGAACCGAAGGAAGCTCGACCCCTAGATGCCACATCCAATTTGTAGTGAGAAATAAAGGTGTGTAGAGAAGACCACGTAGCAGCCGCACAGATGTCACTAATAGAGAGCTTGGAATGAAAGGCTGACTAAGTGGCCATAGCCCTGGTAGAATGAGCTTTCACTGGAACTGTAAGCTCCTTATTTGAAATGCGATAAATATGACTGATACAGTCTCTGATCCACTTGGCAATAGTGACTTTCGTGATGGCTTTGCCCAATTTACTATCCGAAAAGGACACAAACAGTTGATCTGATTTTCGTGCTTGGTGTGTCCTATCCAAATAGAAATGTAATTGTCTGTGCACGTCTAAGCTGTGAAAGGTATACTCAGCTCTGTTTGAATACTTAGGGAAAAACGGTAATTCCAGTGATTGTTGCAAACAAAAGTTAGAACAAACCTTTGGTATAAAGGATGGGTTTGGTCTAAGAGATACTCTATCCTTGTGAAATACCAGGTATGGTGGTTTCACGCATAGGGCTTGAAGTTCTGAAACTCGCCTGGCTGATGTAATAGCAACTAGAAGGGCAGTCTTCCAAGAAAGAAATTTTAAGTCACAGGTTGCTGCCGGCTCAAAGGGAGGTGCGGTTAATGCACCTAACACTACGTTAAGGTCCCACGGTGGTGCGATGAGATATAGGGGCCGGAGAAGCCAAGCTCCTTTAATAAAAGCTTTGCACAACTTGTTGCTCATTAAAGGTGGTTCTACGCTCTCGTGAAAATTAGAAATAGCCGCCAATTGAACTTTGATGGTAGACACCGAACAACCCTGACTGAACAGGGAAGTTAAAAACTTCAGAACCTCTGACACCGAGGCTGTCATAGGGTCTAATCCTCGGAGTTGGGCCCAAATAGCAAACCTCTTCCATTTACTGCAATACATCTTAGTAGAAGTCTTGTGGGCCGAGGACAAAATATGCATGACATCAGGGTCGAAAGAATGGCTCCTAACTATGGTTGGAAGAGGAGTAGCCAAGCTGCTAGCTTCAATGAATGGAGGGACTGATGGAGCTGTCCTGACTGATGCGTCAAGAGGTCCGGAACTTGGTCCAGGAACCAGGGACCCTCCAATGCATATTTGTGAAGAAAGGGGAACCAGACTTGACGAGGCCAGTATGGGGCGATTAGAATCATTTTGCTTTCCAAGCGAATCGCCTTCTGAATTACCTTGGGGAGAAGGGGAACCAGTGGAAAGGCGTATAGCAGACCGGGGGGCCAAGCTTGGACTAGAGCATCCTTGGGGATCTCCCCCGGAACTGGGGTGAGAGAGAAGAACTGCTGGCATTTTGCATTGAGGGGAGTTGCGAAAAGATCGCAACATGGAGCTCCCCATCTCGTGAAAATCTGTGCTACCACTCTGTCGTTCAAGGACCACTCGTGAGGGGAGAGAATAGTCCTGCTCAGACTGTCGGCTATCACATTGGATCTCCCCGGAATGTGTGTTGCCACTAGAAAACGTTTGGTAGCAATCGCCCAATCCCATACCTTCATGGCCTCTCTGCAAAGGGGGTAAGACCTGGTCCCTCCTTGCTTGTTCAAGTACCAGACTACCGACATGTTGTCGGACTGAATGGCAATCGTACCCTGGGGGAGGTGATCGTGCAGTGCTTGCAACGTTAAAAGCACCGCCCTCATTTCCAGGATATTGATGTGGAGAAGACTCTCGGAGTGCCACGTGCCTTGGACCGACCTGTCCAGATAATGTTCCCCCCACCCTGTCTGGGAGGCGTCCGTAGTCAACGTGGCCGAGGGGAGTGGAGGAACGAATGGTCGCCCTAGATTCAGGTTGGAGGAAAGCCACCACCAACGGAGATCTTGTTTGCACATCTCTGTGATCAATATGTGGTGACTGAGGGGAAGGTCTTGATAAGACCACTGGACTGATAGGAGCCACTGGAGTAGCCTCATATGCAACCTTGCCAAGGGGACCAGAAGAATGGGGGCTGACATGGAACCCAACAGCTGCAGGACCATTCTCGCTGGAGCACGACGTCCGAGGAGTAATGCCCGAACCTGAGACTGCAGTGTTGCTATCCTTTCCGCAGGAAGATAGACTCGCATCTGCCTTGAGTCTATTTCTGCACCAATAAACAGAATACGCTGTGATGGCAGCAATACGGATTTTGTCCAATTGAATATGATTCCTAAGGAGTTGCCTAGGGAGATAGTGGCTGCTAGAGTTTTGAAGAGTAGATGCCTGGAGGTGGCAGTTAGGAGCCAGTCGTCTAGGTATGGAAACACCTGGAATCCTAGACTTCTCAGGTGAGCAGTCACCACTGCCAAACATTTGGTGAACACCCTGGGGGCTGTGGTGAGACCAAAGGGCAGTGCACGGAACTGGAAATGACTGTCTCCTAGGCTGAAGCGCAAGTGTCTCCTTGATGCCTGATCTATCAGAATGTGATAATAGGCGTCTTTGAGATCTATGGAGCACATCCAAACACCTTTCTCCAAAAGCGGGAGAATGGATTGCAAGGTGACCATCCGGAATTTGGACTTTTTCACTGATCGGTTTAACTTGCTGAGATCCAAAATGGGCCTCAAGTCCCCGGTCTTTTTTGGTACCAAAAAGAATCTTGAGTAAGTCCCTGATCTGCGGGGACAGGTTGGATGACTCCTTTTTGAAGCAGCTTCGATATTTCGCTGGCTGCCAGATCCCGTTGACTGGGTGGCGGGTCCGGGGTTTTTTGGGATGGTGGGGGGGGGTTTGAGAGAAAGGAATAGTGTAACCTCCGGCGATGATTTGGAGCACCCATTGGTCCTGAGTGATACTTTCCCAGGCCTTTAGGTGCCTCGAACGACCCCGACTGGCTCGAGCTGCACAGCCGGGCACTCCTGCAGGGATGCTGGAAGGAGGAGGAGCCACGAAAGGACTCGCGGTCTCCAATGTTGCGGGGGCCTCCGCCACCTCTGGGACGGTGTCTTCCTGAAAAATTTCCCCCTCCTCTGCCTCTAGAAGGGGAATCGCTCTGCTGCGATGAGTAAGGCTTTTGAGACTTACGGAACCACATTTTCCCTCCTCTTCGAGCCTTGGGATAAGGTCTGAAGGGAGTGGAAAACCGGGCCCCTACGGCAGTTAAAGTCTTACCCTCCTGTTCGCGAGTCAAAGTGTCCTTTACCTTGGGTCCAAACAGAGGACCCATCAAAGGCGTTGGCAAAGGAAGACTTAAAGGCCTCCGCAAAGTGACACAGGCGTAGCCAGGCTTGTCTCCGTAGAGCAACACCTGTTCCCGCCGCTCTGCTCGCTCCTTCGGCTGCATACGAAATGAGCCTCATGGACGAGTTGGATAACGAGGACAGGGTAGCCAACTGGGAGTTAACCGTCTGGGCTAACTGCTCAGGTAAGTTACCGGAGAGGGTATCCGAAAGCTCCTTGACCAGATCCCTCTGCAGTCTCGTGAAATGCGTCAAGTAGTTCAGAGACCTTAATGTAAAGGTTGCTGAAGTAAGGTTGCGCTTCCCGATCCATGCTCCTAGACTCCTTATTAGGAGGATGGACGGACGTTGAAGCCTCTGCCACATCTTGCTGGGTGGCAGATGCCACCACCAAGGCATCTACAGCCACACCTTTGGAAAGAAAGTCGCCGAAAGGAATTTATTGGGGCGAGCTGGCACCGGTTCAACAGAGTCCGGGTGTTCCCATGCCCTTCGAGAGATCAAATCCAGAAGCTCATCGAAGGGCGGAGACACCCAGGAGGCGGAGGGCTGAGCCCCGAAGGCCTTGAGGAACACCGACTCCTCAGCAGAAGGGGGTTTGCACTGCCAGTCGCCTCGTTGCTTAAGGATCTCCAAGATGTCCACAAAGGATACATCATCTGAGGACGACTTGGGGGACCCTTCCGCATCATTCATCTAGGTCGGTATCCGAGGTGAGAGACTCATCAGGGGAGTCTACGTGCTTCCTCTTGCACCGTTTCTTCCTCGGAGGTTCCTCCGAAGACGTTTCAGAGGGACCTCCAGGAAGAAGGGAACCCCCGATGGGGGTAACCTCAGGCCCACGGGCTCCGCTGTCGTGAGACAGGGGGATTGCAAAGGAGCCAGTCTCCGTGCCAAGAGAAGGAGGTGGCGAGATGGTAGAAGTGGCCAGAGAGGATTTGGCCAAGGCACTCCTCATGGCCTTGAAGGCGGGACCCCCAGAGTCCTGGGATGGTTCAACCCCCAAGGCCACAACAGCAGTCGGAACTCTCGCCGCCGACGCACCGAGAGGGAGGCTCGGAACCGAAAGGATCGGTCCCGAAGTGTCCCCCCCCCCCAGGGCTGACAGAGGAGGTCCGCGTACCGAACCCCAACCCGAAGGGCGGGGTTGGAGTTAGGGTCGGAACTGACCCGACAACCTCCACTGGCTCCACCAACACAGACTCCAACGGCGCCAAAGCTGTTGGAGGAGGAACCGAGATAGCAGGGTGGGAAATCGGCTCCGGAGCCAACTGGGCTGGAGCCGAGACCAACTTTTGAAAGACCGGAGACGGAAAAAGCCTTTGAAGCACCCTGTCTACATCCGAATCTGACATCCTCGACGACCGAGAAGAGACCGACCGGGTCAGAGTCGACTTCGACGGCTCCGAAAGACTGGGGGACCGGCTCCGTATGGTTTCGAGAAGTATCGGCGCCGAGGGAGATTCCACTACCACTGCAATTTCCCTCGGAGCCGATGGGGACTTCGGCACCGAAGGGGAAGAGTCTGAGCGGGCAACCCTCATCGGCTCCGAAGGCAGCGGAGCCGATGGAGATGACTCGCCTCTCGACGCCAGAGCTCTCGACTCCGAAGCCAGAGGAGTCGAGGCTGGAGACATCGAGGCAGACCGTTCCGCCCTCGGCTCCGAAGTCCGTGGAGCCGACGGAGAAGCCTGCCTTGACTTTTTAGCTGCCGGCTCAGACGGGCTGGTCGGAGCCGAAGATTTTTTCTTCCTCGAAGGGGAAGAAGAAGATAGGGCTTCCTCAAAGGAAGAGGTAAGAAGCCCTTTCAAAATCAATTTATTTTTCCTCTCTTGGAGCACGCGAGAGGAAAAAGCGTGGCAAACGCTACAGGATTCCTGGAGGTGCTTCGGGCCCAAACAGTAAACACATAAGGAATGCTCGTCCGTAATGGACATTTTATAATTGCATTTAGAACATTTTTTAAACCCTGATGGCCTATGTTCCTTCGACATGGCTATCTACTTCAACACTAAACTTCAAAGACTTCAAAAAGAAACTAGACACACGACCGCCTAGACTCTAACTAAAACGTGTAAGCTAGGGCAAGGCCCCTCTAACTGAAACGGGATCACTTGCCACCAAAAATAATACAATTTTACCACAATATTTTCAACTACACAGTCACACAACAATAAGTAGCTGTTAAAACAGCTTTTGGGTAAGTTTTAGCAAAAAATTTGACAGAAAATAATTCACTAAGAGGCACTTAGCTCAGCCAAGTCCGAGACCACGTCTATGCTCGAGAAGCGGCAAACGAGATCTGGGGAAGCAGTAGTGGTGCATCCTGGGATACGAGGTAACTCAGCCAATAAGAGACTGCGTTCTATTGTATAGCGTCCGAGTCGGAGCCGAGGATCGGCTCCGAACCCATCTGTAGAGAATGTAGGCGAGATAGGATCACATTACATCATTTGTTTAAAATGTGAGGACAATCTGATTCTGTCAAAAAGCTTAGGCTACGCCCATTGGAAGTTACAGTACAAACTTCCTGAGCTCCACTGGAGTGAATGAATTAGCTTGCTCTGTTTAACAGACAGTTGGGAAAACGTCAGAGTCTTATTTCTATATCCTTACCCTGCATCTTTATCTTAATTGTTGTGCGTGACCTGATACAGTTATTAGATGAGTCTCAAGGTGCACCTGCTCCTACGAAACATCTGCTATACAGTCTAGCCCAGTTACAGTATGCTGGGGATACAACAGCTGTCAGTGTTCCTGCTACTGAATTCACAACTTTCATACCAAATATTCTCACATAGTTCATAAATAAACCCTCTTTTGTTACATTTCCCTCCACGGTTCCGATACAGCTTCAATATAGCAAATCAGGGTCTAACTTCCAAGATGGCTACACATCGAGTAACAGCTTAATGCTAGCCCTCCCAGTGTGAAAAACTCAGAGAAGGTTAGTGGACCTACACTTCTGGATAAATTTCAGTAAATGGCTAGTAAGTGCACTGCCTGGATGCCAGGAAAAAAGAAATTCAGAGGACCTGAAAGAAAATCAGCTATGAAAAGTACCACAGCTGTTCAGCAAAAAGTGCAAGCTTCACACATGACTTCCAGTAACCTGGAGGAAAATATAAAAACTGCACACAGACCTGATTAAAATAAATCAAACAATGTTGGAGTATATCAACTAAAACAACAAAAGACTGGAAAAAATGGAAGCTGCTGCAAAACTCAAGAGGTCAAAAATGAAGAAAAGGCTGGCTGAATATGACCCTGCACAAGAACAGATATTTTAAAATTTAAAAAGAATTAGAACACACCGCACATAGGGAAAACCTGAGATTTTCTGCTGTACCAGAGAAGCTGTTCCTTCCAGCTTCTCTGCTGTACCAGAGAAGCTGGAAGGAACAGATGGTGTTAATTTTATGAAAGCACAAATAAGCAACTGGACTGGTACTCCACAACAGGAATTAACTGAAAAGACTTGTGTATACGTCAAACTGGGCTATCAGAAAGCAACCTAGACCTTTAATAGTAAAAATGCAATATTACAAGCAGGAGGAGTTGATTCTGACAAAACTGTGGCAGGAGGACAAAGTACTAAAAGTGGGAGCAGCAGAGTGTTTGTGGTGAATGACTACTAATTGTACACCAGGCAGATGAGTACATTTATTCCATTATTCAGGGAATGTTGACAAGCAAGCGTGAAATTCAAACTGCTGTACCCAGCTATGTTTAAAATATTTTCTTCTTGGAAGGACAAAGTCATTTTTTTGATAAAGTACATGTGCTAAGGAGGAAATACAAAAGTTTGTCCAACAAAAAGTGAGTTGTGAAACAGGATATTCTGCTTCTTGTTCTTCTGGTAATAAACACAGACTGTGCCAATGAAACATTTTCTAATGTCGTAATAGTAAATGCTTGAGAGAAGGAAAAAACACGAGTTGACTAGAAGAATCAAGAGTATGTTGGAAATGAAACGGACAGGATTTGGGAGACTGTGATGAATAGGAATAAAATCAGTAACTTGGAAACTGACACATGGGATTACAAAGGAATAATTATATTTGTGAAACATGACAGAACAAGCAAATCTGGAAACACTGGCCTTTTTTTGGACTGTGTTAAACTTGTAGAACACTCAAAATGTACCCTACTTTATGTCAATGTTCGGCAAAACACTTAGGAAGGGAGAAGAGCAGGGAGGCTATCCAAAGTAATTTTGTTTTTTTTATTAATGGTACTATTTTAATAGCACATGATTTTCTTTGCATGCTATGAAAAACATTCCGCAGTTATTTAAGTGTAATGGGGATACTAATGTAAACACATGCTCTTTTTTTCTTTCTCCCCTCTCTCTTTCTCCTTATTCAGTTTAAGGAAATGTAGGCACTGGAATGTAAGAAAAAAATCTGGTTAGAGCATGACAAAAGAAGAATTAGTGTGTTTTCTCTCACTCTTGCATAGGGGAATGACTGGATTAAAGACCTTCGCTTGATCTAGTAACACGTTTAAAGAGAAAGCAAGTAAATGTAAAGGAATGATTAGGCTTTTTTTCTAGTAAATGTATGGCTAGCAATTCTATATCTGCTTCCCATGTCTCTAGGAGACAATCTGATAGAGGGAAAGTACAGTTGTGTACACTTAACATAAATGCAGATGTTCGAGTGTATTCACTGTTGCAGTCATCACACACTTGGGTTATCCTGCCAGGGGTAGCCCTGAGTCAGCCCGGATACCAGAGGCTTAGTATTTCTACGCTGGTTGCTGTCGCTCCAGGACTGACGTCAGGTCGTCAGTGGTATAAAATCAGGTAGCAGATGCCATTACATCAATTTTTCTTACCCCAACTGTCAGGCACCCCCAAACAGGGAGCTAGGTTATGGTGGAACACCACCACCAGTAGAAAGTAAATACCAAAAATTCTCTGTAAGGAGAGAGACAAGGGGGATGGGAGGGTGGAAAACCAGGACTGCAACAGTGAATACACTTGAACATCTACATTTATGGTAAGTGTACACAACTGCACTATATTCTTCATGTTTCATTGTTGCAGTCACCACACTTGGGTTGATTCCCAAAGCTGAAGAAAAGGGTGGCGGAAGTCAAGAAGACTGGGGGCTGGCTAGGATGCCCCACAAGACTGCGATGGCAAAGCCTACCCAGTGAAAAACAGAAAGTGGCACAATGCGAACAAAGCTGAGGACCTGGAACACAAATTCTGCACCAACGAAGACAGAAATATAATCAATTTTTATTGAAATGAGCGCTTTCGGTAGAGAGCAATCTCCCCACCTTCATCAGACAACAACTTTATTTGAAAACCAACATCTTATATATCCATATCTTCTTGTCAATTAATTAACATAGTTGCTACTGAATTAATTGGTTCAACTATAATTGAATCTATTTTGCTGAACGTTTTTTTGCAATATAGACTTTAAATTCCTGTCACAAACAAATGAAAATAAAATAGACTAAAATAAAACAGAATAGAATAAAATGGTACGCAAAAGCAATCAATGAATTGAATTTTAAGCTCTTTAAATAACTTTAACATATTTAAACATATTTACAATGCATGACAAATGTCATATAAAAATACATGTATAATATATATATATAATATGAGTATATGTGTGTGCTTTACTATTTATGATGTTATGTAAAAAATAATCTAAAATTTTAATAGTTGTTTTTATTTTGACTGTTATACTATTTTATTTATTATACAGGTTCACACTATACTACTTATAAAAATGTGTGGTATTAGGAAGGTGGAATGTATTAGTCCTAAAATGTGCATATACACAACCCATTTCAGAATTATTTTCTATCTGCCTACAACCATAAATATTTCACAACTGGTAGTACCAAGAACAAAAAGCAAAAAATGCAAAAAACGGGTGGGTTTTACCATTTTTGTATATACACATACTATTTTACCTACTTATGATCTAAAACCTTATAATTACTATTAAGAATAAATTTTTTTTGAAATGTTTAAAATGAAATTAAATTGAATATTCATAATTGAAGAGAAGTGTAATTGTGCCTGCCCCCATCCTATCTCTTAAGGGCTTTTAATTTCAATATGCATTTGATGGACACTACCTCGTTAAGCCCTGGAAAAGTATATGATGAGGTACGAATTTGCCAAAATACCTCCTGTTCCTCAAGTTGTAGTTGCCAAGGACCCCCCCTAATGGATGGCTGTACTTGTTGTATGACTGAGAATAGAAACGAGTGGTCAGGAAACTGGCTAACATGTTTTGCAAGAGCATTATTCATGTCCCTGATGTTGATGGCATGAACATGCTCGTAAATCCTTTTCTTGAATGGCCTATCAGTCTTGCCGATGTAAAAGGCAGGACAATGTCTGCATGTTGCCACATAGACCACTCCAGCCTACCCAGGATTTGGAGAAGATAAGCAGGTGGTAATGCTTGGTGAAGGCATGAACAGAAGTCCATGTTGCAGCCTCCCGGATGTCCCTGGTGGGGACTCCTCTGAGAAAAGCTGCAGAGGTGGAGGTTGCCCTGGTGGAATGAGTCCTGACCCCCTTTGGGGGCAGTTCCCCGTGCTGTTTATAGCAGAAATGGATACAGTGTGCTATCCATTTGGAGATTGATTGTTTGGATATGGCCTTGCCCTCCTGCCCCTGCTGCAAAGCTGACTAGCAAATGATCAGTTTTTCTAAAAGATTTAGTCCTATCCAAATAGAATCTGACCCGTCTGTGCACATCTAGAGTGTGCAGAATCCTTTCCCCCTTGTTTTGTGGGTTAGGGGGAAAAAGGTGGGCAAACAAATGGATTGGTTTATGAGCCACATTGGACACTACTTTAGGCATAAAGGATGGGGTAGTCCTGAGGGAGAACCTGTCAGCATGGAAAATGATAAAGGGCTCTACAGCCATGAGTGCTTGTAGCTTTGAAACTCTTCTAGCTGAAGTGATGGCCAGAAGCAAGGCTGTTTTCCAAGAGAGGAATTTTAACTCTGCTGAAGCTGCAGGCTCAAAGGGGGTAAGGGTGAGCTTTTCCAACACAAAGTTAAGGTCCAATGCTGGGGTAGTAGATCTGCTAGGTAGCCTTAAACTGTTAGCCCCTCTTAGGAACTGTTTGATGAGTGGGTGTGAGAAGAGAGGTGGTTCAATGTTGTAATGAGCAGAAATGGCAGAGGCATGAAGTTTAATAGAAGGGAAGGAGAGACCCCTGTGTAGTAGGTCTGCTAGGTAATCCAGGATGAGAGGTAGGGAGGGCTGTGCTGCTTTGACTCCCTTAGTCTGGATTCAGGTACAAAACCTTTTCTACTTGTCAGCATAGTATTTTCAAGTGCTGGGGCATCTCGCCTTGCATATAACATCCAGGACTTGTTTACTTAGGCTGGCAGCTGGAGGAGAGGTCAGGGAATAAGTCAGGCTGCCAGGTTCAGGTCATGCATGCATTCGCCATTCTTCTGGGTCAGGAGTGTTGGGATCTGAGGTAGGTGCCATGGTGGCAGGGGTGACAGGCTGCGCAGCAGTGGGTACCAGTGTTGGCATGGCCAGTCTGGGGCAATCAAGATTGCCCTTTGGTTTTCCTCCCTTATTTTGAGCAGTACCCTTGAAATGAGTGGTAGATGGGGGAAATGCATAGATCGAGAGGTCTACCCATTGGAAGGATACAGCATCCACTTTCCAGACCTTGCTGTGAGGTTCCCTGGTGCAGAATTTGTTGAGCTGATGATTGGAGTGGGAGGCAAAGAGGTCCACCTTCGGGGTGCCCCATTTCTGGGTTACAAGATTGAAGGTTCTGTGGTCTAGCTGCCACTCGTGTGGGTCTAGCAAGTTTCTGGTTACTCTGTCTGCCAGAGAGTTTAGGGAGCCTGGCAGGAATTGTTCTAGCATATGTATCTGCATGGCTGAGGCCATATGCCAAAGGGTCATGGCAAGCCTGCAAAGAGGATAAGAGCGAGTCCCTCCCTGCTTGTTGACATACCACATCACTGTGGTGTTGTCTGTTTTGATCACTAGAGGCCCTGGGGAGAATAGGAGGTCTGAAAGCTGTCAGGGAGTGCTGAACAGCTAGCATCTCTTTTTGGTTGATGTGCAGATGTATTTGATTTGGGATCCAATGGCCCTGAATGCAACTGGCGTCCAGGTGTGCACTCCAGGCATTGTTCTGATGCGTCTGTGGTGAGGGTCTGGTGGCGTGGGGTTGTGAGAAGGGAAGTCCCTTGTTGTGGTTGCATGCTGCTGCCCACCAAAGAAAATCTTTCCATAGTATGATAGTTTCAAGGTCTTGAGTGTGTTGACACCAAAGGCTTTTTATGCACTATTGTAGTTTTCTCAGATGCAGTCTGACAGATGGAATGAGTAGAATGCAGGAGGCCATGAACCCTAGAGCTTAAAGGATTTTCCTTGCAGATAACTGGGTTCTGGTGGCTAGTTGAGAGAAGTAGCCTATCAGGTAAGGCTTGCTTTTCTGGAGTAAAGAATGCCATCTGGGATGCTGTGTCCAGGCTTGCTCTCAGGAATACAATTTTGTGTGTGGGGACTAGTTTTGATTTTTCGTTGACAGTATACCCCAGGGAGGTCAGTAGGTCCTTTACAAAGGTCAGGTGCTGTAACAGCTTTTCCTGTTTGCCTGAATCAGGCAATCGTCTAAGTTGGGGGTAAATTTGAAAATCTCTGTCTGCAAAAAGCAATGGCTGGAGACAGGCATTTTGTAAAAACTCTGGGAGCAGTGGATAAGGCAAAGGGAAGCATAGAGAAGTGAAAGTGCATAGATCCCGCCCTGAAACGTACATATTTCCTGCAAGATTCCCCGATTGGGATGTGTAGGTTGGCCTCTTAGGTCTAAGGTGGCTAACCAAGCATCCTTGGAAAGCACAGGAAGAAGCTGCTGAAGGGTGAGCATTTTGAATTTTGGTATCACCAGAAAGGTGTCTAGAATGGATAGATCGAGGACTGGGCGCCAAGTGCCCTCTTTTATGGGTACCAGGAAGAGTCCATAGAAACCTTGGCCTACCTGGTCTGCAAGAACATGCTGTATTGCCCTCATGGAGAGCAGGGAATGGACTTGCTTTTTGGCCTCTACCCACTGGTTTGGAGGAAGATCTGGGAACCCTTTTGGGGATGGCAGTGTGTGGAAATAAGATCTGTATCCCTGGGACATCGGTCGTTGGTAATAGAGGCCCAGTTGTTTGCATGGAAGGAGAGTTTTCCGCCTAGGGGCACAAGCAGGTGGGCGGAGGTGTAAAGTCATTGTGAGTTCTTACCATAAGGGGGGGGGGTGGCTTAGCACTCCCTATTTCTGAAGAGAATGAACTCCATTGCTTAGATGTCTGCATTCCCTGGGACTGCTGTATGGAGGAGGGGTCTGCTTCACCTGGGTCTTGGCTGAGTTGGCCTGGAGGGGGGCCGAAAAGGACTAGTGCTTGGAGGGGCAATACCTACTGAACCTCGGAAGCTGGACCTGTAAAAAGCCTTTAACTGTCTGCATAGATTTAGCTTTTTCTTCCATCTTTAAGATCTCTTCTGCCTTGGCGCCAAACAAATTGTCTTTGTTCAATGGTGCTTCCAATAATTTTGATTTGACATGGTCTGGCAAGGTCTATTCCTTAAGCCAAGCATGTCTTCTAAGGACAGAACCAGTGACTGCTGCCCTGCAAGATGCTTCTAGGGCGTCAAAGCCACACTGCAAGGTGTGCTTAGTAACTTGGCTTGCAGAATGCACAAGTTCTTGTAATTCTTTATTTTCTGCACAAGCAGGCAAGGACGATATTTTTGTTTGAGGAGTTCCATGGTATGCTGCTGATATTTCAGCATGTGGAAATGACAATTTAGTGCTCTAATAGCAATAGTTGCAGAGGTGAATACTTTCTTTATCCCATCTGTCTAAAGCTCAGGAATCCATGCCTGAGGGGGTGGGATTCTCAGATGAGGTTGCTTTAATTCCTTTAAGTCTTTGGGAGATGACCTCTGTAGGATTTTTGAAAAGGAATTTGAGAGTCAGGGACTCTGTAGTACCGGTCAGGTTTCCTAGGAGCAGGAGGAAGGGTGCCAGGAGTCAAACTTCATTCCATAAAAACATTATCCACAACATCCAGGACAGGGGGAATGGCTAAAGGTCTGTGCTGTGGTAAATTTAAAAATTCCCCAAGTCTCTATTTTGACTGAGAATAGCCCTTACATTCAGTGGGAATGTTCCCTTAAAGTATGTAGGGAAACGAAAAATCCTCGGAGGACAGGCAGAAGGAATGGATTCCTCTGCATCAGAATCCTCATAAGCAGAGACGGGTTGCATGTCTTCATATTCAGAAATCTCAGAGTCATCGGACTCCTGTTCAGATAAAACTACTGGGGACAAGTCTCTTTCTTTTGGAAGGGGTAGCCTGGCTTCCCCTAATAAATGTAATAAGGTCTTCCTCCATTTTAGGCATTTGAGATTGAGGCATGGAAGTAGGTGCCTGAGCTTGGGTCGTCGGTTTTTTAGGCATAGATCGTTCCCTGGGCCTTAGAAACTCGGCAGTTTTAGAAAGAACTGAAGACACGAAATAAGTAGTCTGAGTCGAGTATCAGTAGTGCGAAGAAATTCCTCTGAAGCCAGTGCCTGCTCAGCGGCTCTGGACTCATCCAAGGTAGAGACATCCGCTGGATCCTTAGCTGAAGAGTTTTGCGGCATACCTGACTCTTAACGGGTCTTGGTAGCGGCCTGCGAATCCACAGAAGCGGGCATCAAGGGCTGCAAACACCTCACTGAGGACCGGAGAACTGACGACTAGCTTAAAGGAAGCGTCATCGGCAGTTTTGGACCTGTGTGGTCCGTCTTTATTCCTTACGTTTTTTCGGAAGATCAGTAGTCGGATGGCTTACCAAAGCCATATCGGAGAAAGAGGACAGAGAGAAAATATTTAGCTACAATAAGGGCCCGATGTATAGTTCTGGCATTGAACAAAGTACAAAAGCGACAGCGAGGACGTCGTGGTCTGGGCCTAAGCAGGTGACGCAGTAAGAAGTCTCTGTGTGGTATGTGCTGTCCACAGGCGAGACCATTGTTAACTTTTTCTGACATCGGTTAGAGCAAGAAAAAATGATCCCCAACAGGGTACTTAGCTTTAGTAGACTTCAACTTCAGTTCGGAAACGAAAACTCAGGTAGCGGCTGACTGGCACTCATGAGAACTGCTTCTGCTTCGGGCTCCTCGGCAAGAAAGACGGATGTAATGGCATCGGCTCCCTGACTTTATACCACTGATGACCTGACGTCAGTCCTGGAGCGACAGCAATAGACGCAAAAATACTAAGCCTCTGGTATTCAGGCCAACTGAGGCCTACCTCTGGCAGGATAACCCAAGTGTGATGACTGCAACAGTGAAACACGAAGAATATATGGCTAGAGGTAATCTTCTCTGAAGATGACAGAGCTATAAAGACAAGACAAAGCAAACAGCACTTAGAAGCACAGGCTGCACCATGCGGCTCATCATGGATAACCTTTCTTTTAGATTAACTCAAGTCTAAGTGTAGCTGTCAGTTTGGTATATTTGTTTCTATTAGGAGAGTAAATATTCAACATTTGAAGATGTACACAGTTTTGTGTGTTATAGGTTTTAGGGGGTGTTGGGGTGTGTTTTTTTTTTGTCAGAGGGCTTTCAATAAAACAGTTTTGTAAGATGTGACACAGGCTCAAATGGATATAAGAAAAAACAACTATATACAAAATCAACCTGCCAAACGGTATATGCATGTAACACAAAAGCTGGAAGTAGACATTTAGCAAAAAAGCTGTTAAAGTTATTCACACACATTTAATGTATAAGACAATGATGCTTTCTGTAATGTCTTTAAATATCAATGGTCTCAGATAAATACAAAAAATGTAGAGTGCAAACAGCTATGTTACTGTAGAAATAACTAGAAAGAACTGAACATGTGAATTTGATAAAGAAAGGTTTTCAGGCAGGTTATTCAGCAGAATGCCCAGGGCAAAGGAAAAGTGGAATACTTGCATTAAATTGCAAGAGGAGCTCCAGTAGTGATATAGGATGATAAAGACTGTAATGGTAGATTTGTAGTACTAAGGGGTTACTGGCAAGGGAGGAGGACTACATTGGCATGTACTTGTACTCCACCTAAAACTGCTATGAAGGAGCTCAAGAAAATGCTGGGAGAAATAGCTTTCAGCAAGGAATATTACTAATAGGTGAGGACTGGCATTTGATTTGCAACAGTAAGGGCATGTCTGAGGTGACCAGAAGGCAAAATGTAACAAAAGAGGGAAATTTATGGAGATATTTGGCATGGAAGATGTGAATTCAGTACTAGGCGTTCGGAATGAATTTACATTCCCCAAGATGCAAAAAGTGGACTAGGCTAGACAGAATTTACATTTCACAGGAACATTTGCATTTAATTGAAGGTCTTGATATGCATCCATTAACTATTTTGGGTCATGCGCCAATAACTAAAATAAAAACACAGGGTAGGGAAATAAAAATAAGACTACACTGGCACTTTCCCACACCTCTGATGAAAAGACAGGTATTTAAGGAATGGGTAGTGGAGATTATTCAACAGCTATTAGAGAAATTTCAACTGAAAATATTGCTAGAGAGTGGGATAAAATTCAACTGGAATTTAAAAATAGGGTGGAACTAAAAGGGAGACATGGTTACGAAGTAGCAAGATTTAAAGGGGGAATCCCACAGAACAAGAGGAGCAGCAAATGCAAAAAAAAAAAAAGATTATCTCTATAATATGCACGAGTTTTGAAAGGTTGCTGTTAAGCAACTGTTTGATAACTATGGAGCACAAAATCTTTTAGGAAAATGATTCAGGCAACAGAAAGTAGATAGGGCTGTTGCCGAGCTTAGGGAGCCTACAAAACGAAAATAGTAAAAGCTCCTGTAGAAGTATTAGAAATATTTCAGAAATTCTATGAAACTCTACATAAAGCAGAGAAATATGGAAATTATTATTTAGCATTTGTTTGCCAGGACATTCCGGCTGGACCACTAGTGTCCATTTTCAGCTGAGTCCTGGAGAGAAAAGTTCCATACAGTAAGAAACTACACTGGTTATACATAGTATTAATGGAAGAGATAGCTGAGTAACATCAGTAAAATCAAGAAAAGGTACAAATGGAAGTGCTTATGGAAGAATTAGACGTGCCTATTAGGATAAGAGGAGATAAGAAAAATGGTGATGTATAACCAATCTACAAAGTCCCCAGGAACAGATGGCATTTCTATGGAAGTTTGGAAGCTAGGAGGAAAAAAAAAACTTCCACATTGTTATTAGTATTTTATTTTATTTTACATTTGTTGACCGGGCTAGTCCAGCTAGATACATGTCAATTTTCAGTAGAGGCCCGGGGAGAAAAGCTCCAAGAACAAAACATACAAAAATAATATTAAAAACAGCAGTAGTTAAATAAAAAGCATTGGTTTATAAAGGAATTTTTTTTTTTTTTTTTTTGTGTAAGAAATTATGCTCAAAGTGATTTCCAGAGGAGGTACATTGTACATTAATACATAAATTTTATGTATAATCATATAGTCTACAGGAACTATAAAGGGAAGGATATATAGGTTGTAGGTAGAGGTTAGTATAAATGAAACAAGTTAGTCAGGGTTAGTACAAGAGCATAGCCAGTGTTTACTGAAAAGTAGTTTAAGATTCTTTTTGAAAAGTAAGAGAGAGGTCTGAGATGTGATTTCAGAGGGTAGTTTATTCCATAATTTCCCAACAGAGTTAGAGAACAAGCAGTCTCCTGCTAAGTTGTTGGATTTGGTAGTATTGATCAAAAGGTTGTTTGAGGAGCGTAGATTCTTGAGATTATTATAAGGTGTAACGAGGCTAGAGAGTACTGGAGTGTTGCTGGGTTGGTACAGGATTTTGTGGGCTATTGTAAGCTGGTGAAGCTGAAGTTGGTTAAGATATTCTAGCCAGTCTAGCTGTTTTAGGTTCAAACAATGATGGGTTTTGAAAGGAGAGCCTGTGGCAAATCTAGCAATGTTGTTACAGGAGTTTGCTGAGGTTGTTTTTAGAGAGGTTGGTGTACATAGGGGACGCATAGAATAGTCTGGAGATGAGGTGGGTTCTGGCTATAGCAGTCCTAGCTAATGGTGTAAGAAAGGGTTTTATTCTGTAGAGGGATCCTAGTGTTTTGTTAACTGTTTTTATAGTTTTGTTTGTATGTGTGTCAAAGTTAAGGTTGTTGTCTATTGTTATTCCTAAGAGTTTAGTGGTTGGGTCAGGAGAAATAAGAGTACCATTGTTGGATGTGACACTGAAATGTATAGGGGTGGATTTACGGGTTGGTGTGAAGAGTAAGAGTTTGGACTTTTTGGGGTTTAGTAGGAGGCAGCGGTGTAAGAACCATTGTTCTACAGTATTGAAAGCTTTTTGGGTAAGAGACTGAAGTTCAGTTTGAGAAGTGGCTGAACAGATTATAGTAGAGTCATCTGCATAGTGTATACAGGTGGTACATGGGATAGCTGATTGGAGGTCATTGATATATATATATATATATATATAAAATAGGAGTGGGCCTAGTATGGAGCCTTGTGGGACCCCGAGTGAGATAGGAAGGTGGTTAGATAGTTTATTTTGACAGAGTACAGCCTGCTGACGTTTTTCTAGGTAGGGTGTGAACCAATTCATAGATAGAGGATCAAGGGAGAGACATTCCAGTATGTGTAGAAGGAGTTTGTGATTGACCATGTCGAAAGCTTTGGAATAGTCAATGAAGATAGCAGAGGAAGGAATATTATTGTTGCGTTTTTTGTTGATACAGTCTGTGAATGATAGCAAGGCAGTGGTGGTACTATGGAAAGGTCTGAATCCATGTTGACAGCTGGCGAGTAGGTTGTTGTGGAGGAGGTGGTTAAGAAGTTGCTTATGGATGCATTTTTCCATAATTTTTGCAAGTGGGGAAAGTAGAGCTATGGGACGAGAGTATTCGTTAAGAGTTCCCTCCTTTGTGTAAAGGGATATGAGAAATTTTCCAGATGGATGGGATAGTTCCTTCAGTGATGGTTCTATTTACCAGGATGGAAATGGGATAGGCTATGGCTTTAGCTCCTTTTTGCAGGAATTCAGATGGGAGTTTGCCAGCTGAGGGGGTGGTAGGTTTTAATTTTTGGAAAAGGGAGCAAATAAAGGAAGTAGACACTGGCTGTAAATGAAATGGTGGGGGTGGGTTTGTAGTAGAAATAGTCAGATTTGAGGTATCAGGGGATAGGTGGCTAGCAAGAGTTTGGATGGCATCTGTGAAGAAAGTTAAAGGCATTAGCTGTTTGTGTGGGATTGTCAGGGTTTGAGCCTAGAGGATTGGGTACGATAGATTGGCTTGGGTAAAGAAGATTATTAATGCTAGTCCAACATTTTTGAGGCTCCTTGTGGGAGGTTTGCTGTAGTTGATGATAGAAGTTCTTTTTGTCTGACAGGATGCATCTTTTTGTATTGTTTCGAAGTTCCCTAAAGGTTTGGTGATCAGTAGGATTTTTAGTAGCGAGCCATTTTGCCCAGGATTTGTTTCTGAGAAGAATCTTTTGCCTGGTATTACTGGAGAGCCAAGGGGCCTGGTTTAGCTTTATTTCTAATACAGCGTTTTGGGGCGTGGTGGTCTAGGATGGTTAAAAATGTGGAAATGAAATATTCTACTGCTTCATTTAGAGGGAGAGATTTTAATGGTGACCAGTTATATTGTTTGAGTTCTGTTTGGAAAAGTTCTAGGTTAAACTTATTTTTGGAGTGTACTGTTCTGAAAGTGTTACTGAAAGTTAGGTTGGTTTTGTGTCTAATAATATAGGTTAGGGAATGGTCACTTGGGTCATCTGGAAAGGTTCCTGCTATATAGGTTTGTTTGGGAGTATTGGTAAGTATCCAGTCCAAGGTACTTTCTTTGTTGTTGAGTTTATTAGTTCTGGTAGGGGAGTTGATAGTTTGTAAAAAGCCGTATAAGTTAATATGGGTAGAGGGGTTAGTACTATTTTAAGAGGAGAAGTCCAAACATCCTGGAAGAACGCAGTGGTAAAGAGGGTAAAAAGATCCAGCTTCATACAGTCCCATTTCAATACTAAACTATGATAATATATTTATGGCTACAATGGCTAAAAGAATGGCAAAAGTGAAGTCAAAATTGATAGCTATGGATCGATGCGGTTTTGTGGAGGGGAGGCAAACATTTGACAACATTAACAGAACAATGAAGATCCAGAGGGAAGCAGAACATAAGAAAATACCACTGTTGTTGGTGGGCGATGATGCAAAGAAAGCATTTCACAGAGTAAGCTGGGACTTTATGAGGAGGGTAATGGAACCCATCTGCATTCCCCTGATAAAATAACGTTGATTAGGAGGATATATGAGGGGGCAGAGGAGAAAAAGTGGGTGTGTTCTCTTGAGCAGAGCAACCAGGCAGGGGTGCCCTCTTTCCTCCTTTAGTTGCATTAAAATTTAGCACCACTGGCAGAGAAATTAAGTGACTCAAATTCAAGGATATAATTGTTATGGTAGTCAAGAAAAGCTGGCTCAATTTGCAGATATTTTATACCTGCTAAAACCAGACAATGGCATTACAATGTTGAGAAAGTACAGTTGTGTACCTACCATAAATACAGATGTTCGAGTGTATTCACTGTTGCAGTCATTACAATTGAGTTATCCTGCTGGCAGGCTACCCGCAGTCGGCCTGAATTCCAAAGTCTAGGTCTGGCGTCGGTTGCTGTCACCTCCTCCCTGACGTCAGATCGCCAGGGGTATAAAAGATGCAGCAGACACCATTTTCTTCAGTTTATCTTGCCCCAGATGTCAGGTGCCCCCCAAAAGGTAGGCTAAAAATATGTCAATAAAGCATACATGCACCAAAGTAAATTATTCTTTCCTCTACCAGCAAATACACCACATAGGTTGTATAGAATAGAGAAGTACAGATAAGTTCCAGCAAAGATAAGGGGGGGTGGTGGGTGGGTGACCTGGACTGCAACAGTGAATACACTCGAACATCTACATTTATGGTAGGTACACAACTGTACTATGTTCATCGTGTTTCACTGTTGCAGTCATTACAATTGGATTGAATCCCAAAGCTAAGGTTGGGAGGCTGGAGCTAAATAGGATTAGGAGTGGCTATGAGGCCCAAAAAAACTGCAGTGGCAAAGCCTGCCCTGGATTTAGAGTAGAGTGGTAAGTGATAGTGCTTTGTAAAAGTGTGCACTGAGCTCCAGGTTGCAGCCTCTAAAATGTCTTTGGTTTGTACTCCCCTCTGAGGAAGGATGCTGAAGTGGCTGCTGCTCTGGTTGAATGTGGCCTAATGACCTTAAGCAATGGTTTGCCATGTTGTGAATAGGAGAAATGAATGCAGTGGCCTATCCACTTTGAAATTGTCTGCTTTGAGATAGCCTTTCCTTGTGATCCTGCAGCATATGCTACTAGTAATTGCTCAGTCTTTCTGAAAGCTTTGGTTCTGTCCAAGTAGAAGCGCAGCTGTCGGTGTATGCCCAAAGAATGCAGAAGTCTCTCACCCTTATTCTGTGGGATAGGATAAAAGGTAGGCAAGTGAACAGTTTGGTTAAGGGCCACACTGGACACTACCTTAGGCATAAATGTCGGGTTTGTCCTCAGAGAAACCCTATCTGGATGGAAAATGATAAAAGGTTCCACAGCCATAAGTGCCTGTAGCTCTGAGACTCGTCTTGCAGAGGTTATTGCTAGGAGCAGAGCTGTTTTCCAAGATAAAAATTTTATATTAGCTGGCTCAAAAGGAGGCAGGGTGAGTTTTTCCAAGACATAATTGATGTCCCATGCAGGTATTGGTGATCTCCTTGGAGGCCTTAAGTTTTTGGCTCCTCTGAGGTACTGCCTTAGTAAAGGATGAGAAAAAATAGGTGGCTCTGTATTGCAATGAGCTGAAATGGCAGACGCATGAGTCTTAACTGATGAAAAGGATAGGTCTTTGTCCAGCATCTCAGTTAAGTATTGTAAAATCTGAGGAATATTTGGTACAATCGTGTCAACCCTTGTGCCTGGTTCCAAGCACAGACTCTATTCCATTTTTCAGCATAAGATGTTCTGGTACTAGGCCTCCTGACCTCCAAAATAACATCTATCACCGCTTTAGAAAGAGGGGCGTTTTGAATGACTACATTATCCGCCATGCTGCCAGATTTAAGATCTTGAGTTGGCTGTGCAGGATCTGATTGTTTTGTTGCGACAGTAAGTGAGAAATTTGAGGTAATGTCTAGGCTGGGTATTGAGACAGGTCTCTTAGGATTGGGTACCAGTGCTGGTGGAGCCAGTCTGGGGCAATCGGTATAATTTTTGGCTTCTCTTGTCTGACCTTTAGGAGTACCTTGGGGAGGAGGGGCAGTGGAGGAAGGGCATATACTGTTAAGTTTTTCCAGCTAAAAGATAGAGCATCCACTTTCCATGCTTGTGATAAGTCCTGGTGCAGAATTTCTGTAGATGGTAGTTGTGAGGGGAGGCAAATAGATCTATGTAAGGGCATCCTCATTTCCTTATCATGCTGAAGACTTGCAGATCCAATTTCCACTCGTGGAGATCCAACAGGTTTCTGCTTAGTTAGTCTGCCAGAGTATTTATCTTTCCTGGCAGGAATTGTGCCTGCAGATGTACTTGGTAAGTCAATGCTGTGTCCCACGAAGTCATGGCCAGTCTGCAAAGGGGATAGGAATGAGTGCCTCCCTGCTTATGTACCACATGACTGTGGTATTGTCCGTCTTTATTAGTAGTTGTCCCTGATGAAGTTGATCCTTGAAGGCTGTCAGGGCATTCTGAACAGCTAGCATCTCTTTTTGATTGATATGTAGATGCATTTGGCTTGCGGACCATGTGCCCTGAATATATCTTCCTGCCATGTGGGCCCCCCAGGCATAATCTGATGCATCTGTTGTTAATGTCTGCCTGGCTGTGAGTAAAGTGAATGACTGTCCCTTGTTGTGGTGACAGGCCTTTTCCCACCATCAGGCTGTGGCAATGTTGAGTCCAAACACTTTTTAGATACCATTGAAGTTTCCTCATATGCAGTCTTGCATATGGAATTAGCAGAATGCAGGATGCCATGAAGCCCAAAGCCTGCAGAATTTTTCTTGCAGATAACTGGGCCTTTTTTGCCAACAGTCTGACATAAGTAGTCAGTTGCCTTTGTTTGTCTGGCGTGAGATAGGCCATCTGGGCAGTTATATTTAAGCTTGCACCCAGGAATATTATCTCTTGAGAGTGTACAAGTTTTGATTTCTTTTCGTTTGCCGTGTACCCTAGGGCATGCTAGTAATCTTTTTTTACAAACACCAGATGCTGTAGTAGAATGTCCTTGTTCTCAGCTTGAATGAGGCAGTCATCCAAGTAAGGATATATTTGTATTCCTCTTTGTCTGCAAAATACAATTACTGGAGCCAGGCATTTTGTGAAGACCCTGGGCGCAGTAGAAAGGCCAAAGGGCAGTGCAGAGAACTGGTAGTGCATTGAGCCAACTATGAATCTGAGGTATCTTCTGCATGATTGACTGGGACTTGCAGGTATGCCTCTTTTAGGTCTAAAGTCACAAGCCAAGCCTTCTTGCCCAGCATGGGCAGAAGCTGCTGCAGAGTCAACATTTTGAATTTTGGAATATCCAGATATGTGTTTAGAATAGACCGGTCCAGTATTGGTCTCCAGGTTTTGTCCTTTCTGAGCACCAAGAACAGTCAAGTAAAATCCTTGTTCCTGCTCTTGCTCTGGTACTTGCTGAATGGACCTCATGTCCATGAGGGATGAAATTTGCTTTTGTGCCTCTGCCCATTGATTTTTTGGCAGGTCTGGCAAACTGTGAGCCCTTGGCAGGGTATGAAAGCGAAACTTGTAACCTTGTGACACTAGGTTCAAGAACCATTTGTCCTGGGTTATGTGCCAACTTTGATGAAAAAGTGCTAGTTTCCCCCCTAAAGGTGCTGCCAGGAGATAAGTGCTTGGTGCAGGCAGGGGGAAGTCACTGGGGTCGTTTCCTGTATGGCTGTGATTTGTCTTCTCCGCTTTTGGAGGTAGAAGCACCCCATTGTTTAGACCTGTATGTGCCATGGGGCTGGGACCTGCCTCTAGGGCATCTGTCTGACATTGGAAAGGACCAATTCTTTGTAAGCCAGTGACTGCTAAATCTTGGAGGCTGTACCTGTAAGAAAATCCTTGACTGTTTGCATAGATTTTGCTTCGTCCTCCATTTTCTTCAACACCTTCTCTGCTTTAACACCAAACAAGGTATCATGCTGTAATGGAGCATCTAATAATTTTGCTTTAACATGATCAGGCAGATTCTGTTCCTTTAACCAAGCATGCCTCCTGATGACAGAACTCGTAACAGCGGCCCTGCAGGAGGCCTCCAGAGAATCAAAACCACATTGCAAAGTATGCTTTCCAACTTGTTCAGCTGCATGCAATAAATCCTGCATTTCTGTTTTCTGCACATTCAGAATTTATCAACATTTTCGATTTAAGCAGTGACATAATATATTGCTGATATTTAAGCATATGAAATTGACAATTTAAAGCCCTTATAGCCAAGGTAGCAGAAGTGTAAATCTCCCCCCCCCCAATCTGTCCAGTGCCCTAGAATCCCTATCAGAGGGGGTAGGGTTTGTTGCAGTGGAAGCCTTGACCCCTTTGAGACCCTGAGATATAGTTTCTGGGTCAGCAGCAGGGTTTTCAAAAAGAAATTTATGTGAATCAGGAACCCTGTAGTATCTGTCTGGCTTAACAGTAGCTGGAGGCAAGGAGTCAGGAGTCAGACTGGACTCTGAAAAAACATCTACAATGTCTAACACAGGAGGAATAGTAAGGGGCCTGTGCTGAGGCAGTAAAACAAAGTCTCTGAGCCTTTTCTTAGATTCTGAATAATCTTGGCTCTCCCAGTGAAAATGCTCCGTTCATGGTATGCAGAGTTTCCCCAAAAGAATAATCCTCAGGAGGAGAGGCTGAAGGGATAGATTCTTCAGCATCAGAATCCTCATAGGGAGGAAGAGAGTATTCCTGATCAGAAGAGGAATCAGATGAAATGGAAACCTGATCTGAAGATTCATATTCTGTCTCTTGTCTAGGCCTCTTATTGGGAGGGGGATGGGAACCCCTGATCAAAGCAATTAGGTCTTCGGCCATTTTGAGCATCTGTTTTTTAGGCATGGAGGCCTGTCCATGGGGCTGCTGTACTTGTTTCTTTGTCTTTAAAGGTGCTTTAGTCTTTGCCTTTGAAGCTGAAGTCGTTTTTACATATAATTGTGTTGACCTGAAAACACCCTTAGAAGTCGATGCCTGCTCAGCGGCACCGGACCCATCTGAGGGAATAGTTTCCGAGGTTCCAATACCTTGAGTTTCCAGTGGCCTAGTCAGCTCCACGTGGGAGTCTGTAGCGTAGCGGGTGTCAGAGGTTGCGAAAGCGCCTCACTAAGAACCGGCGACTGGCTTAGAAGAAGCCTAGTCAGTTCTGGACCTCGGATGCTTGTCCTTTTCTTTTTCCTTGCGTTTCTTGTGAATTGTGGTAGTCGGATGGCTATCCGACGACATTGTATAATTAAATCTTCTGCCAAAATAGTGAAATGCAAAATCGTACCGACGCTTAATAATGCGTTGGTTAAATCTAGCACAGAACCTACAATTAGCAACATCGTGGTCAGAGCCTAGGCAAGAAATACACTAGGAATGAAAGTCCTTACGAGGTATTTGCTTCCCACAAGAAATACAACTAACTTTTTTTGACATTGGTCTGGAGCAAGAAAAAAAAGTTTCCCTAATGGGGTACTTAGTTTTTAATGAAGACTTCGGATCTGAAATTCGAACACGGAAATCTCAGGAGTCGGCCAACCGGCACTTGCGAACTGCTTTTGCTTTGGGCACCGCGCGGCAAGACAGACTGAAGAAAATGGCATCGGCTGCATCTTTTATACCCCTGGTGCTCTGACGTCAGGGAGGAGGTGACAGCAACCGACGCCGGACCTAGACTTTGGAATTCAGGCCGACTACGGGTAGTCTTCCAGCAGGATAACCCAATTGTAATGACTGCAACAGTGAAACACTATGAACATCATTTTGAGAGTTTCAAAATCTTTTCTGGATACAAAATTAAAGAAACTAAAACAAAGGCAATAGTGGTAAATTATGTACCCACAAACTGGTCCAGCAATATTCATAATTATGGAAACATGACAAAATTAAGGAATATGGATTAAAATGATTCTGGCGTGGCAGCTAAGGAAACGTGGGAGGAGACCAAACAAAAGATAATACAAAAACTGAGAAATTAGAAGCTCTGTTATATGGATAATAAAACACAAGCAGTTCAAATGCTTTTAGTCCCTTTATTCTTGTACACAGGTCAGGTGAATATTTAATCAACCAGAAGAGAAGCTGTGGATAGAAATTAATGAAGAGCTGAAGGATTTTATCTGGGAGGGGAAGACAGCATGAGTCAAGTGGGATAAACTGATTCTTCCAACAAAACAAGGCAGATTGGAATTGCCCAACTTGAAGGGGCAACTCGGAGATACACAGTTAAGGCTCCTATACACACCACAAGCAGAAACCTATAATTCAAAGTGGAAAGGGATGATGGAACGGGGGGGGGGCTCAAAAAACCAAGACAGACTGGGATTTGGATGCAGACCTTTAAGGAGAATAATAATCATACAGAATATTATATTCAAAGTAGCAGAAGGCATTTTAAGAATTAAGCCAACATGAGAAAGGAGATTCTACAACTACAGACAACAAACAAAGGGGGTTGGAATTTAATGGTGAAACATGTCAAGGGAATCTAGCTATTGGAAGCAAATAAGTAGAGAGGGAATGGGAATATGCCAAGAATTTATTTGGATTGCAGGTTAGACATGCCTTCCCTTATCAAGGACAGAGAGTATAGGCAAAGAGAAAGAAATGGGAGGTCCTAAATGAAAGACCAGCAATGTTAAGAGTTTTTAGTAGAATCTAGAAAGTACAGTTGTGTACACTTACCATAAATGTAGATGTTCAAGTATATTCACTGTTGAGAAGCAATAAAAAAAAAATTATATAATATACATACATACACACACACACACAAGGTTATACCTCCAACAAAAAAACAAATACACCAAAAAGCTTTTAAACATAGTAAAGGAGAGAAGAGGTATAGCCAAAAAAGGGGGCTGGAGGGAGGGTAACCAGGGCTGCAACAGTGAATACACTCTAACATCTATATTTATGGTAAGTGTACACAACTGTACTATGTTCTTCGTGTTTCACTGCTGCAGTCACATTTGGGTAGATTCCCAAAGCTAAGGATGGGAGGAGGAATTTAGATAGCATTAGAACCAGCTATAAGGCCCTGCAAGACTGCAGTGGCTAAGCCAGCTCTGGACTTAGAGAAAAATGGCAAATGGTAATGCTTGGTGAAAGTATGCACAGAACTCCACGTAGAAGCTTCTAGGATGTCCCTGGTAGGGACACCTCTGAGAAAGGCTGTAGAGGTAGATGCAGCCCTGGTTGAATGGGGGTCTAATCCCCTGTGGGATAGGTTTTCCATGGTGCTTATAGCAGAAATGAATGCAATGGCCTATCCATTTAGAAATGGTTTGCTTTGAAATAGCCTTCCCCTCTGCCCCTGCAGCAAATGTCACCAACAGTTGTTCAGATTTCCTTTGCGGTTTAGTCCTGTCCAAGTCAAATCTTAATTGTCTGTGCACATTTAAGGAGTGCAGTTTCCGTTCCCCTTTGTTCTGTGGATTAGAGAAGGTTGGCAAATGGATGGACTGATTAAGGGCTGCACTGGATACCACCTTGGTCATGGAGGGAATGGTCCTGAGGGACATCTTGTCCGCATGAAAGATGAAAGGATCCACTGCCATAAGGGCCTGTAATTCAGATACCCTTCTTGCTGAAGCGATTGCTAAAAGGAAGGCTGTTTTTCAAAAAAGGAATTTTAAATATGTACTTGCAGCTGGCTCAAAAGGAGGAAGAGAGTTTTTCCAATACAAAGTTAAGGTCCCAGTGTGGAGTTGGGGCTCCCCTGGGTGGTCTTTTGGCCCCTCTGAGGAACTGCTTGAGCATTGGATGAGAGAAGAGGGGTGGTTCTGTGTTGCAATGAGCTGAAATGGCTGAGGCGTGAATTTTGGAGGAGGAAAAGGAAAGGCCCTTGTGAAGCATCTCAGTTAAGGATTGAAGAATCTGAGGTAAATTGTGCGCTGCTGTGCCCATCCCTTGAGTTTGGTTCCAGGCACAAAATCTTTTCCATTTTTCAGCATAAGATTTTCTAGTACTAGGCCTCCTTGCCTCCAAAATGACATCCAACACTTGTTTACTGAGGGATGGTAACGGAGAGATTAGGTAATTAGCCAGGTTCAGGGTTTGAAGTAGAGGGTGCAGAATCTGGCTCTCCTGCTGTAACAGGATTATCAAAGTCTTGGGTCTGAGGCAGGTGCCATGGGCCCAGCAGTGACACTGTGCAAGAGGAGGTACCAGTGTTGACATGGCCAGTCTGGTGCAATCAATATCATCCTTGGTTTGTCCTGTTTGATCTTTAGTAGTACTTTGGAGAGGAGAGGCAGAGGAGGAAAGGCATAAACTGAGATAATTCAAGCGGAAGGACAAAGCATCCACTTTTCAAGCTTGTTTGTGGGGTGTCCTGCAGAATTTGTCCAATTGGTAGTTCTGGGGGGAGGGCAAACAGGTCTATATCTGGGCTCCCCCATTTGTTTATCAACATGCTGAAAGTCTTTGGTTCCAGTTTCCACTCGTGTGGGTCCATGAGATTTCTGCTTAGTCTGCCAGTGTAGTTTTCATGGCAGGAATTGAGCCTGTAGATGCACTTTGTAGCTCAAGGCTGTGTTCCACAGAGCCATGGATAGTCTGCAGAGGGGATAAGAATGGGTACCCCCTGCTTATGTACCACATAACAGTGGTGTTGTCCGACTTTATCATTAATTGCCCTGGAAGAATGTGGTCCTTGAAGGCTGCCAGAGCATTCCGTACAGCTAACATTTCTTTTTGATTGATATGCAGGTGCATTTGACTTGGGTTCCATTTGCCCTGAAAGCACTTCCCTGCCAGGTGAGCCCCCATGCATAGTCTGATGAGTCTGTTAGGGTTTGGGTGGCAGGGGGTAGAGTGAAAGGTAGTCCCTTGTTTTGGTGGCAGGCCTCTACCCACCAAAGGAACTCTAACTGCAGGTAAGGTATGATAGGGATCATTGCTTCTAGATCCTGAGAATGTTGACACCATGGGCTTTTTAGATACCATTGTAGTTTCCTTATATGCAGTCTTGCGTATGGAATTAGCAGAATGCACGAGGCCATGAACACCAAGGCTTGCAGTATTTGCATTGCAGATAGCAGGATTTTTGTGGCCATTAGTCTGAAGTTGTCAAATTAATTTGTTTCTCTGGCGTGAGGAAAGCCATCTGGGAAGTTGTGTTCAAGCTTGCTCCCAGGAATACAATTTGTTGATAAGGTACCAGATGTGATTTCTTTTTGTTTATGGTGCACCCCAGACAAGTTACATCCTTTTGTACAAATGCCAGATGATTCCAAAGTATGTCCTGGGTTTCTGCCTGAATTAGACAATCGTCCAGGTATGGGTATATTTGAATATTTCTTTGCCTGCAAAATGCAATGACTGGAGCTAGGCACTTTGTGAATACCCTGGGCACAGTAGATAAGCCAAAGGACAGTGTAGAGAACTGATAGTGCATGTAGCCTGCTTTGAAGCATAGGTATATCTTCTGCAAGTTTCCCTAATTGGGATGTGCAGAGGTAGGCTTCCTTTAAATCCAGTGTTGCCAACCAGGCATCTTTGTCTAGCATAAGAAGCAAATGGTGAAGAGTTAGCATCTTGAATTTTGGAATCGGCAAAAAGGTGTTTAAAATAGAAAGGTCCAGGATAGGATGCCATGAGTTGTCTTTTCTGGGTACCAGGAAAATATTGAGTAGAAACCTTGTCCCTTTTCCTCTTCTGGTACAGTTTGAATAGCCTTTATGCTCGAGAGAGTACTTGCTTTTGAGCCTCTGCGCACTAATTTGGGGGTAGATATGGCCAACCGTTTGGGGTTAGTAACGTGTGGAAGTGAAATCTGTATCCTTAGGAAACTATTTAGAAACCATTTGTCCTGGGTAATGAGTTCCCAGTTTTTGCCTACAGAGCAATCTTTCCTCCTAAAGGAGCAGTCACTTGAGAAGTGCTTGGAAGTTTTAAAGTTAAGTCATTGAGACAGTTTACTACTCCCTGATTTGGAAATGGGAGCCCACCACTGCTTAGTCCTGTGCGTATCCTGGGACTGAAGTCTGGGTGTTCTGTTGGTTCTGGGTTTGAACTGAGAAGGCCTGGAAAAGGCAGGAAAGGACCAATTCTTAGAAGGCCAATGCCTACTAAATCTTGGAGGCTGTACTTGTAGGAAATCTTTTAACAGTTTGCATAGATTTAGTTTCTTCCTCCATCTTTTTAAGAACAACTTCTGCTTTGTTGCCAAACAGGCGGTCCTGAGGGAGCATCCAGCAATTTAGCTTTAACATGATCTGGCAAAGATTACTCCTCAAGACAAGCATGCCTTCTAAGTACAGACCCAGTGACAGCAGCCTTGCAAGATGCCTCTAGTGCGTCAAAACCACATTGCAAAGTATGTTTTCCAACCTGCTCAGCAGAATGCATTAAATCCTGCAAATCCTTATTTTCAGCACAGTCAGGAATCAACATAATTTCCCGTTTAAGCAATCCAGTAATACGCTGCTGATACTTTAATACATGAAACTGGCAGTTTAAGGCCCTAATGGCAAAGGTTGCAGAAATGTATACCTTCTTACTCCATCTATCCACTGCCCTGGAGTCTCTATCAGAGGAGGTAGGATTTTTGGCAGTAGTAGCCTTAATGCCCTTGGGTCCCTATGAAATGGTCTCAGGATCCGCAGTAGGATTTTTAAAAAGGAACTTGAGAGAGTCAGGAACCCTGTAATATCAGGTTTTCTGGGAGCAGGAGGTAGAGAGTCAGGGGCCAAGCTAGATTCCGAAAAGGCATCATCAACAATGTCCAAAACAGGAGGGATAGCTAAAGGCCTGTGTTGAGGCAGGAGTAAAATCCCTAAGCCTCTTTTTAGAATCAGAGTAATCCTGGCTTTCTCAGCAAAAATGCTCCTTAAGAGTATGCAAGGTTTCACCAAAAGAGAAATCCCTCTGTGGGGGGGGGGGGGGGGGGGCAGAGGGAATAGAGTCCGCTACATCAGAATCCTCATAAGTAGATAAGGGTAAATCCTGGTCATCAGAGGAAACAAATTTCAGAATCCTGGTCAGAAGTATCATAAGCAAATTCAGTCCTAGGTCTCTTAGAGGGGGAAGGTTTGCTTCCCCTAATTAAAGTAATAAGGTCTTCAGCCATACTTATTTGTTTTTTAGACATAGAGGCCTGACCATGAGGTCTGGGCATTGGTTTTCTAGGCATGGTTCGAGTTTTACACCTTGAAGAAGAAGATGGCGTTGGTTTAATATGCAAGTCAGTAGGCCTGAATACACCCTCAGAAGCCAGTGCCTGCACAGCAGCTCCGGACCCATCCAAGGTAGACACATCCGCAGGTTCCACAGCTGAAGCATCTCGCAGCATACCAGACTCCGAATGGGTCTCAGTAGAGGCCTGTGAATCTGAAGTAGCTGGTATCAGGGGCTGCGAAAGTCCCTCACTGAGTACCGGCGAACTGGCGACTGGCTTAGGAGAAGCGTCGGCAGCTTTGGACCTAGGCGTCCTGTCTCTGTCTTTATCTTTGTTTTTTCGGAATGTCGGTAGTCGGATGGCTTACTGAAGACATATCTGGATAATTGAATAGAGTACCAAAATATTTAGAAGCGTAAATATACAGACGATGAATAGTTCGTTGCTTAAATAAGGCACAAAACTGACAGCGAGCTACATCGTGGTCAGGGCCTAGGCAAGGAATACAGTACAAATGAAAATCTTTATGAGGTATTTGCTTTCCACAAGAAATCCAATTACTGACATCAGTTTAGCACAAGAAAAAGTTTCCCCAATGGGGTACAGCTTTAGTTGAAGACTTTGGTTCTGAAACCCGAAAACAAAAATTTCAGGAGTCGGACAACCGGCACTTGCGAACTGCTTCTGCTTCAGGCACTGCACAGCAAGAAAGACTGCTGTAATGGCGTTGGCTGCATGCTTTATAGCAGACTACCAGACGTCACGGAAGATGAGACCGCAACCGACGCAGGACCCAAGATTTTGATAATCGGGCTGACTGAGGGCTACTGCAAGCAGATAACCCAAATGTGATGAGTGCAACAGTGAAACAGGAACATCCTGTTGTTGAGCCTCTGCCCACTGATTTATGGGTAGGTCTGGCCAACCGTTTAGGGTTGGGTAAGGTGTGGAAGTGGAATCTGTATCCTTTGAAGACTACATTTAAAACCCATTTGTCCTGGGTAATGATTTTAGAGTTTTCTGCATGCAGGGCGATCTTTTCCCCTAAGGGAGCAGGCAGTTGAGCAGGGCTTGGAAGGGTTAAGGTTAAATCATTGTAACATTTTTGCATGTGGGGGGTGGGGGGGTGGGGCCTTACTACTTTCAGCTTTGGAAGTGGGAGCCCCCCACTACTTAGGCCTGTGTGTACCTTGAGACTGTAGCCTAGGTCGTCTGCTGTTCCTGGATTTGGGCTGAGAAGGCCTGGAAGAGACTGGAAAGGACCAATTCTTAGAAGGCAAATGCCTACTAAATCTAGGAGGCTGTACTTGCAGGAAATCTTTAACAGTTTGCATAGATTTAGCTTTTTCCTCCATCTTTTTAAGGACTACTTCTGCTTTGTTGCCAAACAGGCGGTCTTGGTTAAAGGGAGCATCCAGTAATTTAGCTTTAACATGATCTGGCAAGTTTTGCTCCTTAAGCCAAGCATGCCTTCTAAGTACAGACCCAGTGACAGCAACCCTGCAAGATGCTTCTAAAGAATCAAAACCACATTGCAAAGTATGTTTACCAACTTGTTCAGCAGAATGCATTAAATCTTGTAATTCTTTATGATCAGCACAGTCAGGAATCATCATCATTTTCTGTTTAAGAAGTCCCATAACATGTTGCTGATACTTTAGCATATGAAACTGGCAGTTTAAGGCACTAATAGCCAAAGTAGCAGAAGTGTATATTTTCTTACACCATCTGCCCAAGGCCCTGGAATCTCTATCAGAGGGGGTAGGGTTTTTAGCAGTAGTAGCCTTAATGCCTTTTGGTCCTTGGGAAATTATATCTGGATCTGCAGTAGGATTTTTGAAGAGAAACTTGAGAGTCAGGTACCTGAGTACCGGTGAACTGGCGACTAGCTTAACGGAAGCGTCGTTGGCAGTTCTGGACCTATGCGGTCTGTCTTTATCTTTACGTTTTTTTCGGAATATCGGTAGTCTGATGGCTTACAAAGCCATTTCTGGATAGTTAAACAGAGTACCAAAATAATTTGCTGCAAAAATAACCAGACGACGAATAGTTCGGGGGTTGAATAAGGCACAAAACCGACAGCGAGGGACGTCTTGGTCTGGGCCTAAGCAAGGAATGCAGTATGAATGAAAATCTTTATGAGGTATTTGCTTTCCACAGGCAATACAATTGTTAACTTTTACTGACATTGGTTAAGAGCAAGAAAAAGGATCCCCAATGGGGTACCTAGCTTTTTTGAAGACTTCGGTTCTGAAACTCGAAAAAGAAAATTTCAGGAGTCAGCCGACCAACACTTGCGAACTGCTTCTGCTTCGGGCACCGCGCAGCAAGAAAGACTGATGTAATGGTGTCAGCTGCATGTTTTATACCCCTGACGACCTGATGTCATGGAAGAGGAGACAGCATCAGATGCTGGAATCCAACACTTTGATATTCAGGCCAGCTGAGGGCTACCTGCAGGCAGATAACCCAAAAGTAATGACTGCAACTGTGAAACACGAAGAACATGTGAATAACAATGAGCAATCCATTTGGAGATGGTTTGATTTGAAATAGCTTTACCCTGTGCCCCAGGAGCAAAACTAACAAACAACTTCGGATTTTCGAAAGGATTTAGTCCTAAGTAAAATCTCAGCTGTCTATGCACATCAAGAGAGTGCAGAATCATTTCCCCTTTATTTTTGGGGCAGTTGAAAAATGTAGGCAGGTGAATAGACTGGTTAAGGGTTAAACTGGAAACTACCTTAGGCATGAAGGAGGGATTAGTTCTCAGAGAAACTCGATCTGAGTGAAAAATAATGAAAGGTTCTACTGCCTGCCTTTAAGGCTTGCAGCTCAGATACCCTTCTAGCTGAAGTAATAGCTAAAAGGAAAGCAGTCTTCCAGGATAGAAACTTCAAATCTGCAGAGGCAGCTGGTTCAAAGGGAGGCAGTGGGAGTTTTTCCAGGACAGAATTAAGATCCAAAGTAGGAGTAGGAAGCTCTTCTGGGAGGTCTAAGATTACTAGCTGCCATCAGGAACTGTTTCAGCCAGGGGTGAGAAAAAATGGGTTGCTCAAAAGAACAATGAGCCGAAATTGCTGAAGCGTGAATTCTGATTGAAGAAAAGGAAAGTCCACCATTAAGCAGTCCTGCTAGGTAGTCAAGAATGAGGGAAAGAAGGATGGGAAGAGTCTTCTCCTTTAGCCAGCATCCAAGAGCAAAATCTCTTCCATTTATCTGCATAGGATTTTCTGGTGCTAGGCCTCCTGGCCTCAAAGAACTTAGACCACCTGTTGGGAAAGAAAGATTTAAAGTATTAGTCAGGCAGTTAAATGCATAGTTTGAAGAGGAGGATGAAGGAACTCCCCCCACCCCCTCCCTGATCCAACAGATCTGGTACCAGGGGAAGATGCCAAGGCTGAGCCTGTGAAAGGCTGCAAAGGAGGGGATACCAATGCTGTCTGAGCCAATCTGGTGCTATTAGAATAGCCTTTGGATTTTCACCCCTTATCTTTAGCAGCACTCTGGGAAGAAGAGGCAGAGGAGGGAATGCATAAACAGAGAGGTGCCCATGGGAAGGACAACGCTTCCACCGTCCATGCTTTGTTGTGAAATTCCCTGGTGCAGAAGGTTGGAAGGAGATGACTGGTGTGAGAGGAGAAAAGATCCACCTGTGGGATGCCCCAATGATGAGTGATGTGGTGGAAAATGTCCTTGTTCAGTTGCCACTCGTGAGGATCCAGAACATGTCTGCTCAAATGATCCGTCAAGGACTTTAGCCTCCCTGGGAGATACTGGGCTATAAGATGCAAGCCCATGGATGCTGCTATGGACCATAGTCTCATGCTTTGTCTATACAAGGGGTAAGAGCGAGTCCCCCATTGCTTGTTGATGTACCACATCATAACTGTGGTACTGTCTTGTCCTGATCAGCAGAGTCCCAAGATAGAGTAGGTCCTTGAAAGCCAGGAAGGTCTGCTGCACTGCCATCAATTCTTTTAAGTTTATGTGCAGATGAATAGTACAGTTTTGTACCTACCATAAATGTAGATGTCTGATAGATATGCAACTGCAGTCATAACATATGGGTTGAATACCATAGCCAAGCTGGGGGTGGTTGGAACTAAGAAAGTGATGGTGTAGCTAAAATGCCCTGCAGGACTGCCAAAGCAAAGCCTGCTCGGGATCTGGAGTATAAAGGCAGGTTGTAGTGCTTGGTAAATGTATGCATGGAGCTCCACGTAGCAGCCTCTAGAATGTCCTTTGTAGCCACTCCTCTTAGGAAAGCTGTGGATGTGGCTATAGCTCTGGTGGAGTGTGGCCTAATATTGGCTGGCACACTTTTTCCATGAAAAGAATAGCAGAATCTGATGCAGTGTCCAATCCATTTGGAAATTGTTTGTTTGGAGATTGCTTTTCCTTGTACTCCAGCAGCAGAGGCTACAAGCAGTTGGTCAGACTTTTGCAGCAGTGCTTCCCCTTGTTTTGAGGATTGGGGAAGAAAGTAGGCAGGTGAATGGCTTGATTTAGAGACACCCTGGAAATTACTTTTGGCATGAAGGATTGGTTCTTAGAGAGACTCTGTCCTGATGAAAAATGAGAAAAGGAGGTACTGCCATGAGTGCCTGTATCTCCGAGACTCTTCTTGCTGAAGTGATTGCCAATAGGAAAACAGTTTTCCATGAGAGAAATTGCATTTCTGAAGTTGCTGCTGATTCAAAGGGAGGAAGAGTTAATTTTTCCAAGACGAAATTGAGGTCCCATGCAGGTACTGGCGGTTTCCTGGGAGGTTTGATATTCTTTATCCCTCTTAGGAACTGTCTTAGCAAAGGATGCGAAAACACAGGTGGATCACAGTTGTATTTTGCTGAGATTGCTGAGGCATGAATCTTTATGGAAGAATATGAGAGACCAGTATGAAACATTTCTGCCAAGTATTCCAATATCTGAGGTATACCCAATACTGTTGTATCCAGACCGCTGTTAGCATTCCAGATGATGAATCTCTTACACTTGGCTGAATAGGTTTTTCTGGTGGAAGGTCTGCGTGCTTCCAGTAAGATCTCTTGAACTTTTTTGGAAAGAGAGATATCGGAAGGAGTTATGGTAACCTTCAGGCTGTCAGATGCAATGTTTTCAGGTTTTGATGAACAGTCCTGTAATTGTGTTGTGTTAGAAGCAGAGGCCATAGGGGCAGAGGCCACGGTTTGGTCAGAGTTATGCTCAACAGCAATGGGTACCAGTGCTGCCTTGGCCATTCTGGAGCTATCAAAATGCCTGTTGGTTGTTCTGCTTTGATCTTCAGTATCACCTTGGTCAACAGTGGTAGAGGAGGGAATGCATAAATTGTTAGGGAATTCCAGCTGAAGGAGAGAGCATCCGTTTTCCAGGCTAGAGGATGGTGGGTCCTTGTACAGAACTTTTCCAGGTGATGATTCATGTGAGAAGCAAAGAGATCTATGTCCGGTCTTCCCCATGTCCTTGTTATTTGTGAGAAAATGTGAGGATGCAGCATCCATTCGTGTGGATCCAAGAAATTTCTGCTCAGCTTGTCCGCCAGTACATTGTCCTTGCCTGGCACAAACTGGGATTGCAGATGTATCTTCAGACTTAGGGATTTTTCCCAGAGAATCATTGTTAGTCTGCAGAGGGGATAAGAATGAGTGCCTCCCTGCTTGTTTATATACCACATAACAGTGGTGTTGTCTGTCCTTATTAGTAAATGTCCTTGTTGAAGTGATTTTTTGAAAGTCTCGATTGCATGTATCACTGCCAACATCTCTTTTTGGTTTATGTGCAGATGCCTTTCCCTTGGTGTCCACTGACCTTGAATGCATCTGCCCTCCATGCGTGCCTCCCATCCATGGTCTGAGGCGTCTGTTGTAATCATTTGACCTGCTTGAGGTTTGTTGAAAGACATGCCTTTGTTTAACTGACTTGTTTGAGCCCACCACAAAAATTCTCTTTGTAGACATGGAATGAGTGGGATTACGTCCTCTAGGCTTTGGCTGTGTTGGGACCATAAGCTTTTTAAGTACCATTGCAGCTTTCTCATATGAAGTCTTGCCAAAGGTATCAGAAGAATGCAAGATGCCATGAACCCCAGGGCCTGCAGGATTTTCCTTGCAATCAGCTGGGAGAGCTTTGCTAGGCCTAAGTCCAAGTTTGCTATCAAGGTTTGTTTGTTGTCTGCTTGTATGAGGCAGTCGTCCAGGTAGGGATATATTTGAATCCCCTGGAGTCTGCAGTGTGCTACTACTGATGCCAGGCATTTCGTGAACACTCTGGGCGCAGTAGATAAGCCAAACGGCAATGCTGAGAATTGATAATGCTCTGTCCCTGCAAGAAATCTGAGGTATCTTCTGCAGCTTTGTCTGATTGGGGCATGCAGGTATGCCTCCTTGAGGTCCAGAGTGACCAGCCAAGACCCCTTTGCCCAGCATGGGAAGGAGTTGCTGCAACGTCAGCATTTTGAACTTTGGCACAATGAGATAAGTATTTTGAGTAGACAAGTCCAGTATAGGCCTCCATTTGTTTTCCTTTCTTGGAACAAGGAACAGTCTTGAATAAAATCCCTGGCCTTGTTCCTGTGGAGGGACCTTTTCTATTGCTTTTATATTTAACAGCTTTGAAACTTGAATGAGTGCCTCTGCCCTTTGATGAAGTGGCAGGTTTGGCATGCCTTGTCTTATTGGTAAAGTATGGAAGTGGAATCTGTAACCTTTGTCTATTAAATCTAGAATCCATTTGTCCTTGGTTAGGATATGCCAGTTTTTTGAGAATAAGGATAATTTTCCGCCCAAAGGTGCTTCTCTTTGAGCCTTTGTAGACGGTATGAAAGTCAAGTCATTGTGGTTGTCCTTGTGGTGCAGCTGAACTGCCTGCGCCACTTCTTTGATTTGGTGGTTGCCATTGGCGGCCCCTGTAGGAGCCTCGGTATTGCCCTATACCTCGGGCACGCCTGTTTTTTTCCCCTTTGAAACTTGTCAGTGTCTGGAAAGGACCAATTCTTTGAAGGCCAATTCCTGCTGAATCTGGGTGGCTGAACCTGAAGGAAATCTTCGACTGTCTGTACTGATTTAGCTTTTTCCTCAATGGACTTCAACACATCTTGTGCATTAGCACCAAAAAGCTTCTGTTTTTCCAGAGGTGCATCAAGTAACTTTTAGTTATCTACTCACCATAACTTCAGATGTTTGGGATCCATCTCGCCTACATTCTGAATGATGGGTTCGGAGCCGATCCCTCGGCTCCGACTCGGCACGCTTATGCCAAAGAGCGAAGTCTCTTATTGGCTGAGCTTACTATATCCCAGGATGCACCACTGCCAGTCCCCCAGATCTAGTTTGTCCGCATACATGCACACATGCATACCCTGCTTATATAACATCGTCAGATGAAACAAGATAAAAACAGTGGAGCTCAAACCGTTCCATCTCTTCTGATCTGCAAGGCAGGGGGAAGGCGGGTGGGTATCAGGAATGTAGGCGAGATGGATCCCAAACATCTGAAGTTATGGTGAGTACATAACTAAAAGATGTTATGTGATCCTATCTCGCCTACATTCTGAATGATGGGACAGCGTCCCTAGCACCTGAATCCTGGGTGGCTCACTGGAAAACACTCCTGAGTACCGTGGAACCAAATGATGCTCGTCCTTTAGATGCCACATCCAATTTGTAGTGGGAAATGAAAGTGTGCAGGTTGGACCAAGTAGCCGCAGCACAAATTTCCGATATAGCGAGCTTGGAATGAAAGGCTATAGAAGTAGCCATAGCTCTGGTAGAATGAGCTTTGATAGATGATGTAAGATGTTTATTCGAAGAAGAATAGGCCTGAGTTATGCAATCTCTGATCCATTTTGAGATTGTAGCTTTCGTGATGGTTTGGCCCAATTTATTATCTGAGAAGGACACAAACAACTGGTCTGACTTACGGTTGCTGAGTCCTGTCTAAATAAAAGCGTAATTGCCTGTGAACATCCAATTTATGGAGAGTGTATTCTGCTTCATTAGAGAATTTGGAAAGAAAACTGGTAGTTCTAGAGATTGTTGAAGACAGAAACTAGAGCAGACCTTTGGAACAAAGGATGGATTAGGCCTGAGTGATACTCTATCTTTGTGGAAAATCAAATACGGTGGTTTTAATAGACAGGGCTTGAAGCTCTGAGACTCTTCTTGCAGTAATAGCCACTAAGAATGCCGTTTTCCAAGACAGATATTTTAATTAGCATGTAGCAGCCGGTTCAAAAGGGGGATGTTAATGAAGCACCAAATCAAGATCCCACGGAGGTGCAGGATGAAAAACTGGTGGTCTTAACAGACTCGCACCTTTAATGAAAGTTTTGCATAGTCTGCTGCTCATCAAAGGAGGGTCCGTGGATTCATGGAACTTAGAGATAGCAGCTAGTTGAACTTTAATAGTTGAGACAGAAGATCCCTGATTAAACAGGGATGTTAAGAATTTCAAAACCTCTGGGACAGGAGCAGTGATAGGGTCTAAGCCTTTGAGTTGAGCCCAGATAGCAAACCTCTTCCACTTACTGAGGTACAATTTGTTAGTGGTGGGTTTGTGGGCCGAATATAAAATGTGAACAACTTCCGGGTCTAGTGTGTGACTTCTAACTAAGGTTGGAAGTGGAGGAGCCAAGCTGTCAATTTCAGAGATTGAAGGGACTGATGCCAATGTCCCGACTGATGGATTAGCAAATCCGGGATCAGGTCTAAGGTCCACGGATCGTCCACTGCATGCTTTTTAGGTAGGAAACCATATCTGACGAGGCCAGTATGGGGCAATCAGAATCATTGAAGACCCTAGTTGAGAAGCTTTTGAATAACTTTGGGAAGGAGTGGTATTGGAGGAAAGGCATAAAGTAGCCCTGTTGGCCAAGGTTGTGCTAGAGCATCCATGGCTGGTACTTCCTGATGTGGAATCAAGGAGAAGAACCTTTGGCACTTGGTGTTTTGTGGAGTTGCAAATAGGTGCAGCATGGCGTCCCCCATCTCTTGAAAACCTGGGCTGCTACTGTGCGGTTTAGAGACCATTCGTGAGGAGAGAGAATTGTCCTGCTTAATTTGTCCGCCAATATATTTGACTTTCCGGGATGTGGGTCGCTACCAAGAAGCGGTTGGTAGCTACAGCCCATTCCCACACTCTCATGGCCTCTCTGCAAAGGGGATACGATCTGGTCCCTCCTTGTTTGTTCAGATACCAAACCACCGACATGTTGTCTGTGTGGATGGCGATGATGCCCTGAGGAAGAAACTTGTGTAAGGCCTGTAGGGATAGAAGTACAGCCCTCATTTCCAACACGTTGATGTGGAGAAGAGCTGTCCGGAAGCCAGGAGCCCTGAACTAGCCTGCCCAGACAATGCCCCCACCCTATCTGGGAGGCATCTGTCGTCAGGGTAACCACTGGAGGGAGAACAAAGGGTTTTCCCTGATCCAAGTTGGATGTTTGAAGCCACCAGCGAAGGTCCCTTTGCATATTTCCGTAATCATGATGTGGTGATTGAGGGAAGATCCTGAAAGGACCATTGAGTTGACAAGAGCCACTGAAGAATCCTCATGTGTAACCTTGCTAGAGGAACTAAAAGTACCGTGGCAGACATTGAGCCTAGAACCTGAAGGACCATCCTGGCTGGGGCTTTGGATCTCGAGATCAGAGCTTGAACTTGGCCCTGTAAAGTTTGGATCCTTTCGGCAGGAAGAAAGCATCAATCTTGAGTCTATCTCTGCTCCTATGAACTTTATGCGTTGAGAGGGCAGCAAGACAGACTTTGACCAATTGAATGTAATCCCAGGGTAACACCCAGGAGATGGTGGCTTTGAGGTTGTCCATTAGTAGATGCCTGGTGGTGGCAGTCAGGAGCCAGTCGTCCAGATAGGGAAACACTTGGAATCCAAGACTTCTCAGGTGAGCCGTCACTACTGCCAAACACTTGGTGAACACCCTGGGGGCTGTGGTGAGACCAAAGGGCAGAGCAAAATTGGTAATGACTGACTCCCAGGCTGAAGCGCAGATACCTTCTGGACGCCTGATGTATCGGTATGTGATAATAGGTCCTTGAGGTCTATGGAGCACATCCAAACATCCTTCTCCAACAATGGGAGAATGGATTGTAACGTGACCATTCGAATTTGGATTTCGTGGACGGATTGGTTCAGTCTGCTGAGATCCAATATTGGTCTCAGGTCCCCTGTCTTTTGGCACTAAAAAGAACCTGGAGTAATTTCCTGATCCGATCTGGTCTGTGGGGACCGGTTGGATGACTCCTTTCTAGCAGCTTTAAAGCTTCTGCGGCTGCCATTTCCCTTTGACTGGGTGGTGGGTCCGGGATTCTTTTGGACGGTGGGGCGAAAGTGAATGGGATGGTGTAACCTCCGCAATGATCCGAAGCACCCATCTGTCCTGAGTGATTGACTCCCAGGCTTTTAGGTGCTTGGCAACGACACCCGACTGGCTCCGAGCAGCACAGCCGGGCAATCCCTCATGACGTGTGGGAGGCTGAAGAGCCACGAAAGGACTCGCGGTCTCCAGAATTGCGGGCCCTCTGCCGCCTCTGGGACGGCGTCTCCTGAAAAATTTCCCGCCTCTGCCTCTGGGCGGGAATCTTCCTGCTGTTGGGAGAAAAACTTGCAGATTTTCGAACCACATTTTCCCCTCCTTTGGCCTTGGGGTAAGGCCAAGGGAGTGGAATAACGGGCCCTACGGCAGATAACGTTTTCCCTCTTGCTCACAGCGGTAAGGGTGTCTTTCACCTTGGGTCCAAACAATGAGGACCCATCAAAGGGAGCGTCGTGAAGGAAGACTTGAAGGCCTCCATAAACTGACACAAGCGGAGCCAGGCTTGTCTACGAGAGCCACGCCTGTGCCTGCCGCTCTACCCGCCCCTTCGGCCATAGGAAATGAGCCTCATGGACGAGTTAGCAATTGACGTAAGGATAGCCAACTGAGAGCTAACGGACTGGGCTAGCTGCTCAGGTAGGTTACCCGAGAGGGAATCTGACAACTCCTTGACCAGATCCCTCTGAAGCCTGGTAAAATGTGCCAAATAATTCAGAGACCTTAAGGTAAAGGCCGCTGAAGTCAGGGTGCGCTTCCCATACCTATCCATACTCCTAGACTCCTTATTAGGAGGATGGATGGACGTTGAAGCCTCTGCCACGTCCTGTTGTGTAGCAGATGCCACCACCATGGCATCTACAGCCACGCCTTTAGTAAGGAACTCCTTCTCGGGGAGCAGATAAAATTTGTTTGGGCGAGAAGGGACTGGTTCCACGGTATCCGGATGTTCCCACGCCTTGACAAACTAAATCCAGAAGCTCGTCAAGGGCGGAGACACCCAGGAGGCGGTGGGCTGAGCCCCTAAGGCCTTGAGGAGCACTGATTCGTCCGCAGAGGGGTTTGGATATCCAGCCGCCTCGTTGTTTGAGGATCTCTAAGATGTCTGCAAAGAGACATCATCCGAGGACGACTTAGGGACCCCTCCGCATCATCCATATCAGTGTCGATGTAATAGACTCGGGGAGTCCACGTGCTTCCTCTTGCACGATCTCTTCCTTGGGGGTTCCTCTGAAGACAACTCAAGAACCCTCAGGAGGAGGGGAACCCCACTGGGGTAACCTCAGGCCTCGGGGCTCCGCTGGCTACGGACAGGGGAACTGCCAAAGACCCAGTCTCCACGCCCAGGGAAGGTGCTGGTAAAACCGGAGAGATGGCGAAGAGGATTTGGCCAAGGCACTCCTCATGGCCCTGAAAGCGGACCCCAGAATCCTGGGAGTGTCCGGTCTCGAGCCATGATGGTAGACGGAAGTCCCGCAGCCAAAGCACCGAGAGGGAGGCTCGGAACCAGCATAGGTCCCAAACATCACCCTCGGGTCCAGCCGAAGAAGTCCGTACCAAACTCGGACCCGAGGCCGGGTTGGAGTAAGGGTCGGAGCCGACCCTGAGATCTCCACCGGCTCCAAGCACCTGCTCACGGAGCCAAGCAGTCGGAGGAGTAATGGCAATGGGGTGGGTCATGGTCATCGGCTCAAGCCAACTGGGTCGGAACCGAAACAAATTTTGGAAGACTGGGGACTGGAACAGTCTTTGGAGCACCCTGTCTATATCAGAATCCGACATTCTCAAGACCGAGAGGAAACAGAACGGGTTCGAGAAGACCTCTCCCTCGGCCCCAAGGGACTAGGGGACCCGGCTCAGGCGACTCGATGAGAATCGGCCGAGGAAACACACACCAGATTCCATCGGTGCGAGGTAGACTTCGCCGAGGAGGAAGTGTCTGAGCGGCGACCCTTGTCGGCTCCGAGAGCAGTGGAGCCGGCAGGTGACCCGCCTCGATGCCCCAGCCATCGGCTCAAGCCCGAGTCGATACTGGAGGCATCGAGGCAGACCGTCGACCTCGGCTCCGAAGTCTTTGGAGCGAAGGAGAGGCCTGCCTAGGTCTCTTGGCAGTCGGATCCGACGGACTGGTCGGAACCAAGCCCTTTTCTTTGGCAGGAGCGGAGAGGAAGACAAGGCTTCTTCAAAGAGGGTTTAATTAACCCTTGAGAATCAATTTATTTTTCCTCTCCTGGAGGACCCTTGAGGAAAAAGCGTGACATACGCTGCATGACTCCTGCAAGTGCTTTGCCCTAAACAATATACACAAAGTAGATGGTCATCAGTAACAGACATTTTAAAAGCACATTTAGAACATTTTTAAAGCCCGAAAGGCCTAGGGGTTTGAGACATGATGTTAAACAATTTCTGACAGGAAATTTAACAACTATAGATTCGTGACAAAAGACCCAAGGCTTACAGTAATAGTGTAAAACACAACCTTAGCTGTAATGACCGGAACTTTAAACCACTAAAAGCTTCAGTTACAAAGGTTGACCGAAAGGCCCTGGATTGTAAGGGGCGAAACAAACTCAACCCAATCACACACAAAAATTTCACTACTCAAGCGTACACAAAGGCAGCGATAGCCGTTAAAACGGCTTTTGTGATATAAAAGAGCAAAAAACTGACAGAAAAAGTAGTTGTTAAAAGCTACTCAGCCCAGCCAGCTCGAGACCACGTCTTTGCAGGGAAGCGGCAAACGAGATCTGGGGGACTGGCAGTGGTGCATCCTGGGATATAGTAAGCTCAGCCAATAAGAGACTTCGCTCTTTGGCATAAGCGTGCCGAGTCGGAGCCGAGGGATCGGCTCCGAACCCATCATTCAGAATGTAGGCGAGATAGGATCACATAACATCTTTACTTTAACATGGTCTGGTAGTGGCTGTTCTTTTAACCAAGCATGTCTACGTATAACAGCCCCAGTCATAGCTGCCCTACATGAAGCCTCCAATGCATCATAACCACACTGAAGAAAATGATTGCTAACCTGCTGAGTGTTATGTACTAGATCCTGCAATGCCTTTCTATCAATAGGCTCAGGAGAGGCTAGCTTTTTCTGTAAATCATCCAGTAAAAAATCTTGGTACTGAAACATATGAAAAAGGCAGTTAAGTGACCTCATGGCCAGGGTGGTAGAGGTATAAACTTTTTTACCCCATCTCTACAGGGACCTAGCTTCCCTATCCGCTGGCAGTGGATTCTTGGCTGTGGAAGTAGCCACTCCCTTGGGGCCCTGTGAAATAGTTTCTAGATCCACAGAATGGGCCTTAAAGAGATGTTTGTGGGGGTCAGGGACCCTATAATATCTGTCTGGCTTGACAGGAGCAGGAGGGAGAGTATCAGGGTTAGCACTGGAGTCGGAGAAAACATCATCCAGGACATCCATAACTGGAGGGATAGCTAAAGGTCTGTGCTGGGGTAGCTTGAGGAAGGTACGTAGCCTTTTCCTGGAATCAGAGAATTCCTGACCCTGCCATTTAAAATGCTCCCTCATAGAGTGTAGGACTTCACCGAACGAAAAATCCTCTAGAGGAGAGGCAGAGGGAACTGATTCCTCAGCATCAGAGTCTTCATAGGCCTGGAAGGATTCTTCTTTGGCATCTGAATGCTCAGAATCCCCAGAGGCTTCATCTGAAGAGAGGTTGTCGGCCTGCTCAGTTCTGGGCCTTTTCTCTGCAGGCGGCTGAGAACCTCTGTCTGGATGAGGGTGAGACCCCCTGATAAGAGAAATAAGATCTGCAGCAAGAGACATGATCTGTTTATCAGAAGAAGGGGCCTGGGCAGTAGGTTTAGGATGGGCCTTGGCCTGGCTGGCGGCCTTAGCACGTGCAAGGCCTTGATGGACATGGCTACAGGAGGCCTAGCTGCCCCACGTGCAGGAGTAACCTTGTCCACAGGAATGGTGTCGGGTAGATCCAGAACTTCGGTTTCTGGAGGAAAATCAACAACCGGCACCGGTGTAGACTCAGAGACCGAAGGACGTGTCAACGCTGTGTCGGCCTGGAGTGGTTGAATTATCGCTTCCGAAGGGACCGAAGCACTCGCGGAGGGTTTAGGAGGGGTATCGGTGGAGGACGCGGGCTGAGAATGTCGGTCCCGGTCCTTTCGTTTTTTGGTAGATTGAGCTGTCGGTTGTTCCGATGGCATGATATAAGCGAAAGATTCGTCGAATGTCTTCGGCAAATTCTGCCCGGCGCCTGAGAGTGCGCTTATTAAAGCAAGCACAGGCAGCACAGGCCGAGACGTCGTGGTCTGGGCCCAGGCAAGGGAGGCAATAAGAATGGAAGTCCTTATGAGGTATTTGTTTACCACAAGACAAACAATTATTAACTTTCTCAATTTGTTCTGACATCGGCTGAGGCAAGAAAAAATGTTCCCCAACGGGATACTTAGCTTTTAGATGACTTCGGTACTGAAAACACATGAGTTGACCGACCGGCACTTGCGAACTGCTTCTGCTTCGGGCACCGCGTGGCAAGAAAGACTGGAGAAGATGGTGTCGGCCGATGCTTTTATACTCCAGCCATTCTGACGTCGGAGAGGAGGAGACACCAGCTGACGCCGGACCCAGACTTTGGAATCCGGCCGACCGAGGGCTGCCTGAGGCAGGACAACCCATATGTTATGACTGCAGTTGCATTCTTGAAGGACATCTGCTGGTTGCTCCAAGTCCCCTGTATGCCCCTGCCTTCCAGATGAGGCCCCCATGCAACATCTGAGGCATCCGTGGTGAGTCTGGCTGGCAGGCGGTGGGCGGAAAGGCAGACCCTTGTTCTGAGAACAGTCTGTCGCCCAACAGAGGAACTCCATTTATAGACATGGAATCAGGGGAAGAATCAAGTCCAAGTCATGTGTGTGTTGACACCAAAGATTCTTGAGGTACCATTGAAGTTCTCATATACAGCCTTGCATATGGGATCATCAAAATACATGAAGCCATGAATCCCAGTGCTTGCAGGAATTGCCTTGCAGAGAGCTGGGTTCATGCTTGCCAAGTTTCTGAACTAAGCCGATCGAAGATCTTGCTTCTGTCGAGGGAGTAATACCATCTGGGTGGCTGTATTCAGACTCGCTCCCAGGAAAACAATCTCCCTCGTAGGAACCAACTTTGACTTCTTTTCGTTGAGTGTGTAACCCAAAGAGATGTGTGTGTTCTTCAAGAGATCCAAATCCTTTTCTAGTTGTTCTGGGGAGTTTGCTTGAATGAGACAGTCGTCCAGGTAAGGATAAATTTGAAAGTTTCTCTGCCTGCAAAAAGCAATGGCTGGACCCAGGTACTTGGTAAAAACTCTGGGAGCAGTAGATCAGCCAAAGGACAATGCAGAGAATTGAAAGTGTTGCTCCCCCGCCCTGAAGCGAAGGAACTGCCTCCAACTTCCCCTTATTGGGATGTGCAGATAAGCCTCCATGAGATCCAAAGTTACTAGCCATGAATCCTTGCCCAGTGTTGGTAGTAACTGTTGAAGGATGAGCATCTTGAATTTGGGAATCACCAGAAAAGTGTTTAGAATAGACAGATCCAGAATAGGGCGCCAGGTGTCCCCTTTCTTGGGTACCAGAAAAAGTCTTGAATAAAAACCTAGGCCTGCCTGATTTGCAGGAACTGGCTCTAAAGCCCACATAGTCAGTAAAGTAGAAATTTCTACCTCTGCCCTGAGAGTTCTGGGTATGTCTGGGAACCCTTGTAAAACAGAAAAGGTGTGAAAGTAAAACTTGTAACCTTGGTTTACTATACTGAGCAACCATTTGCCTGTGATGGTAGACCATACCTCTGCAAACCTGGCTAACCTTCCCCCCAAGGGAAACCCAAGGCCTGCCAGAGGTAGGCACAAGAAGGCTGGAGTCATTGAGAAGGTTTGCTTTGGGAAGCTGGCTTATAACTCCCCAATATAGCAGAAGAGGAATGCCACTGTTTAGCCCTTTGAGGGGCAGAAGCCTGCCCTCTGGATGATCTGAAACCCATAAGCCTAGAGCAATCCTGCTTGCCAGGATCAGGGAAATAATTCTTGGAAGGATAATGCCTACTAAACCGAAGAGGCTGAACCTGAAGGAAATCTTTTACAGCTTGCATAGATTTCACCTTATCCTCCACCTCCTCAGCCTTATTACCAAAAAGAGTTTCCTTGTGCAAAGGAACATCCAGCAATTTAGACTAAACAGGTTCAGAAAAAGGCTGCTCCCTGAGCCAAGCATGCCTTCTAATTACAGAACCAGAGGCTGCTGCCCTGCAGGAAGCCTCCAAATTGTCAAAACCACAGTGAATGCTTATTAACTAAAGTGGCAGAATTCAGTAAGTCTTGTAAATAAGAAGTTATGTACTCACCATAACGTTCCATCTGAGTAGGTAACTTCATTTGTCTGCAAACTTTGGGTCTTGGATCCGATCTCGGATCCGAGCCGGCAACTTATTTCATAGCTTAGAGATCCGAGCTCCTAGCTCCTCCCCTTACCCATAATCCTCTGCCAACCCTGACTGACCTCAGATCAAGTTTGCCAGTATACAAAAAGCCGAAGGCTAAATACATGCCGAAGGGTACCATAGAAGGACATACAGGAACAAGAAAATTCTGAGGTCCAAGGGGGAAGGAGGGGGGGATGGTTGCAGACAAATTAAGTCACCTAACTCAGATGGAATGTTATGGTGAGTACATAACTTCTTAATCTGAAGTAGGTACTTCGCAACCTTTGGGACAGAGTCCCCAGCTACCTGAATCTTGGGTGGCCATCATGGAAGGATGTTCCGGAGCACTGCAGAGCCAAAGGACGCTCTCCCTCTGGAGATGATGTCCAGCTTATAATGGTTGATAAAGGTATGAGATGAGGCACAAGTGGCCGTGGAACAAATATCATCCAGTGAAACTCTAGACCTAAAGGCCGCAGAGGTAGATATAGAACGAGTAGAGTGCGCACGAATTCCCTGAGGTGCAGGCCTCACAGAAGTTTCATAGGCTAAGAGAATACACTGAGATCCATCGTGATAAAGTGATCTTAGAGACAGATTTACCTAGGTTAAATTTGGAAAAAGAAATGAACAACTGGTCGGATTGCCTATGACCAGCAGTCCTGTGAATGTAGAAGTGCAGTTGTCTATGCAAATAGTACAGTTGTGTACACCTACCATAAATGCAGATGTTAGAGTGTCTTCACTGTTGCAGTCATAACTGTAGGGTTCTCCCCTGCCGGCAGGCAGCCCTCGGTCAGCCAGAATCCCAAAGTCTGGGTCCGGCGTCGGCTGTTCAACCATGCTCCCTGACGTCAGAGCGCCAGGAGTACAAAGCCGACAGCCGACGCCATCTTCTCCAGTTTTTCTTGCCCCAGATGTCAGGAGTCCCAAAATGAAAAAGGTCCCATAACCTTTGCAAATGCACCTCAGAAGAATGGTGAAAAAAGGAACTACACAAAACTAAAAATAAGAGGGGACAGGAGGGAGGGAAACCCAGACTGCAACAGTGAAGACACTCGAACATCTACATTTATGGTAGGTATACACAACTGTACTATGTTCATCGTGTTTCACTGTTGCAGTCATGACTGTAGGGTAGAATCCCAAAGCTGAAAGAAAGGGAGGTGGTCATAAAGAAGAAGGGGCGGCTAAAAGGCCCTGCAAGACTGCAGAGGCAAAGCCTGCCCTAGATTTAGAGTAGAGAGGAAGATTGTAGTGCTTAGAAAAAGTATGCACTGAACTCCAAGTTGCAGCTTCCAAAATGTCTCTGGTAGGAACTCCCCTGCAGAAGTGGCAGCAGCTCTGGTGGAATGAGTCCGTATACTCCCTGGGATTTGCTTTCCATGGAGTGAATAACAAAATCTGATTCCATGAGCAATCCATTTAGAAATGGTCTGTTTTGAAATGGCTTTACCTTGGGAACTTGAAGCATAAGAAACAAACAATTGTTCTGATTTTCTGATGTCCTTGGTTCTGTCCAGGTAAAAACATAGTTGTCTGTGTACATCCAAGGAATGTAAGATCCTTTCCCCTTTATTTTGAGGAGTGGGGAAAAAGGTTGGCAAGTGGATAGTTTGATTTAAAGCCACTTTGGAAACCACCTTAGGCATGAAGGTAGGATTAGTCCTCAAAGATACCCTGTCTTGATGAAAAATAATATAAGGTTCCACAGTCATAAGAGCTTGTAACTCTGAAACTCTCCTGGCAGAGGTTAGGGCTAACAAGATAGCTGTCTTCCAAGATAAAAAACTGATGAGAGGCAGCAGGCTCAAAAGGAGGCAAGGTTAGTTTTTCCAAAACATAGTTGAGATCCCAAGCAGGAATGGGAGGAGATCTAGGAGGTCTTAAGTTCTTAGCTCCTCTGAGAAACTGTCTCATGAGCTGGTGGGAAAAGATGGAAGGGTCTGTATTATAATGAGCAGAAATAGCAGAGGCATGTATCTTAATGGAAGAGAAAGAGAGACCCTTATGTAAGAGATCTGTCAGTAAAGTAAAATTAAAGTAATATTAGGAAGAAGAGGATCAGAATCCTGAGCCTGCATCCAGGAACAAAATCTTTTCCATTTTCCTGCATAGGATTTTCTAGTGCTAGGACGTCTGGCTTCTAAAATGACATCCATAACCTGCTTGGGTAGGAAAGAAGAAATCAAAGGCCCTGGATTAACCAGGCCACCAGGCTGAGAGTTCTGACATGAGAGTGTAGAACCTGACCCTGATGTTGGGACAGAAGGTTTGGAGATGGAGGTAAAACCCAAGGGGGCTCTCCAGGCATAGGTTTTTTAGAGTTGGATACCAAAACTGCAGAGGCCAATTTGGAGCCAGCAAGATTATCATCTTGGGCTTGTCCTGTTTTATCTTCAATAAGACCAGAGGAAGAGGCGGAAAGGCATATCCCGAGAGGTTCCTCCAGCTGAATGACAGGGCATCCACTTTCCAAGCTTCTCTGTGGAAAGTCCTGGTGCAAAAATTCTGTAGTTGATGACTGAGATGGGATGCAAAGAGGTCTATGTGAGGACATCCCCAGACTGCTGTTATCATCCTGAATATTTTGGTGTCCAGCATCCACTCGTGTGGATCCGAAAGGTTTCTGCTCAGAGTGTCTGCCAGGAAGTTTTGTTTCCCTGGTAGAAATTGAGCTTGAAGATCCAGATTGCAAGCTAGAGCTCTGTTCCATAGATCCATGGCTAGTTTGCAAAGGGGGTAGGAATGAGATTCCCCCTTGCTTGTTTATGCACCACATAACTGTGGTGTTGTCTGTCCGTATTAGTAGTTGTCCTGGTTGTAAAAGATTCCTGAAGGCCAATAGAGCTTTCTGAACGGCTAACATTTCCTTTAAATTGATATGCAGGTGCTACTGATCCTTTGTCCAAAGGCCCTGCAGACAGTTGCCCTGAAAATGGGCTCCCCAAGCATAATCAGAGGCGTCCGTGGTTAGAATCTGAGTGGCAGGAGGCAGACGAAAGGGTTTCCCTTTGTTAAGAGCACATGCCCTGGACCACCAAAGAAATTCCTTTTGAAGGCAAGGAAGGACGGAGATCAGTATGTCTAAACTGTGGCAATGCTGAGACCATACACTTCTCATGTGTAGTCTTGCATATGGTACGAGAAGGATGCAGGAGAGGCCATGTAACCCAAAGCCTTCAGGAATTTCCTTGCAGATAGCCGAGTTAAAGTTGCCAAGGTTTTGAAAGTTGAAGCCAGCTGTAACTGTTTTTCGGATGTCAGAAATGCCATCTGGGTTGTGGAGTTTAGAAGAGCACCCAGAAAAGTTATCTGTTGTGATGGTGTCAAATTTGACTATGTTTACAGAGAATCCCAGGAACTTGAGGAGGTTCTGTACAAATTCTATATGCTGGAGTAAGACATCCTTGCTGTCTGCCTGAATTAGACAATCATCCAGATAAGGGTAAATTTGAATTCCCTTGAGTCTGCAGTAAGCTACTACTGGAGCCAGGCATTTGGTGAAGACCCTGGGCGCAGTAGACAATCCAAAGGGCAGCACAGAGAATTGAAAGTGCCTCGATCCGGCCTTGAACCCGAGGTATTTTCTGCGATCCTGCCTGATGGGAATGTGTAAACATGCCTCCTTTAAATCCAAAGTTACCATCCATGTATCTTTGGACAGCATTGGAAGTAGCCGCTGTAGAGTAAGCATCTTGAATTTTGGAATCTCTAGAAAGGTGTTCAAGACCGACAGATCCAGAATGGGTCTCCATGAGGTTTTGCTTCCTTGGGACTAGAAAGAGCCTTGAGTAAAAAACCTTTTCCCATCTCTGAAAGTGGAACCAGTTCTATGGCATTCATAGCCAAAAGAGCTTCCACCTGGTTTAAGGCCTCCATCCACTGATGTTTTGGAAGGTCTGGCCATCCGCTTGGCCTTGGCAAGGTATGAAAATGGAATTTGTAACCTCTTAAAACCACATCCAAAACCCACTTGTCTTGGGTTATTTGAGTCCAATTTTGATGAGAGAGTTTTCCTCCGAGAGGGGCATCCAGGCAAGAAGTTCCTGTAGCCCAACAGAGGGAGTCATTGAGTTTGTTTCCTTTGAGTTTGTGACCGGTCCTCTCCTCCCCTAGGGGTGGAAGCAGTCCACTGTCTTGGTCTATAAGAAGCTTGTGTTTGAGGCCTTCCTCTGGAGCGTCTATATCTACCCCTCTGAGGCCTGTCTGAAGTGGGAAAGGACCAATTTTTTGAAGGCCAATTCCTGCTAAATCTAGGTGGCTGTACTTATAAGAAATCTTTAACTGTTTGCATGGATTTCGCCTTATCCTCCATCTTTTTAATCACCTCTTCAGCTTTTGATCCAAACAAACATTATGCTGAACAGGAGCATCCAATAATTTAGCCTTTACTTGTTCAGGCAAATTTTGTTCCTTTAGCCATGCATACCTTCTAATGACTGCCAGAGGCCGCAGCCCTACAAGAAGCCTCCAAGGCATCAAATCCACAGTGTAAACCATGCTTCCCAACTTGTTCAGTGGCATGCAATAAGTCATGTAATTCCTTATCTGCAAAGGCAGAAATGGAAGTAAGCTTTTGTTTTAAAACAGACAAGAGAAATTGCTGGTATTTCAGCATATGAAACTGACAGTTTAAAGCCCTAATGGACAAAGTAGCAGAAGTGTACACCTTTTTGCCCCATCTTTCTAAGGATCGAGAATCCTTTTCAGTAGGAATGGGATTTTTGGCAGAAGCGGCCTTAACTCCCTTAGGACCCTGAGAAATGGTTTCAGGGTCAGCAGAAGGGTTCTTGTATAAAAGCTGGTGGGAATCAGGAACCCTGTAATATCTATCAGACTTAACAGGAGTAGGAGGAAAAGAGTCAGGGGTTAAGTTAGCCTCCGAAAAGGCATCATCCACAATATCCAAAACAGGAGGAATAGCCAGGGGTCTATGTTGGGGAAGAAGAAGAAAATCCCTCAGTCTTTTCTTAGATTCCGAATACTCCTGTCCTTCTCAGTGGAAATGTTCCCTCATTTCATGCAAAGTTTCCCCAAAAGAGAAATCCTCAGGGGGAGAAGCTGAAGGAATGGATTCCTCAGCATCAGAATCCTCATAAGGAGGGAAAGAATATTCCTGGTCAGAAGAAGAAACTGAGGAAGCAGAAGCCTGATCAGAGGAATCATAATAAACATCCTGCCTTGGCCTTTTATCTGGAGGGGGATGTGAACCCCTAATCATAGTAAATAAATCCTCCTCCATCTTGAGTAACTGTTTCTGTGACTTGGGAGCCGGTTCAGAAGAGGCCTGTGTTGCAGTCTTTGATTTAGAAGGAGTCTTTGCCTTTGTCTTTGCCTTTATTAGAAGCTGAGTAGGCCTGAAAACCCCTTCGGAAGCCGGTACCTGCACAGCGGCTCTGGCTCCGGACCCATCCGAAGGAGCATTGTCTGAAGGTCCTGCAATAGAAATATTTAAAGGCCTGGTTGGCTCCTCATGAGAGTCCGTTTCGGCCATCGGTTCTGAAATGGCCGACGACAGGGGCTGCGAAAGCGCCTCACTGACGACGGCTGAACCTGAAGCTGGCTCCGCTTGTGACTTTGTGAACTCCGGTAGCCGGAACCGTATCAGACGACATTTTGTAGTTAAAGCGCCTACCAAAGTAATGAAAAGCAAAATCGTACCTTTGCTTAATTGTACGTTGATTGAATCTAGCACAAAACCGACAACTAGCTACGTCGTGGTCAGGGCCTAAGCAAGGAATACAGTAAGAATGAAAATCCTTATGAGGTATTTGCTTCCCACATGAAATACAATTATTAACTTTTTCTGACATCGGAGTGGAACAAGAAAAAAGTTTCCCCAATGGGGTACTTAGCTTTGAGTGGAGAAGAAAATCTTCAGACTGAAGTTCAGAAAAAATAGTCAGGAGTCAGCCGACCGGCACTTGTGAATTGCTATCACCGCATGGCAAGAAAGACTGGAGAAGACGGCGTCGGCTGTCGGCTTTGTACTCCTGGCGCTCTGACTTAAGGGAGCATGGTTGAACAGCCGACACCGGACCCAGACTTTGGGATTCTGGCCGACCGAGGGCTGCCTGCCGGCAGGGGAGAACCCTACAGTCATGACTGCAACAGTGAAACACGATGAACATCTAAGGAATGGAGTTGTATTCTCCCTTGTTCTGATACGTAGGGAAGAAAACTGGTAGGTTAATGGACTGATTGATATTAGCCTCTGAGGCCACCTTGGGAAGAAAAGAAGGATTGGTCCTGAGGTACACTCTATCCTGATGAAAGGCCAAGTACAGGGGTTTCACACAAAGGGCCTGAAGCTCGGAAACTCTTTTCGCCGAAGTAATAGCGACTAGGAACGCCGTTTTCCAAGAGAGGTACTTAAGATCGACAGAGGCAGCTGGTTCAAAAGGGGGAGCTGTTAAGGCATGTAAAACTAGAACCAAATCCCAAGGGGGTACAATTTCCCTGACAGGAGGTCTGAGCAAGAAAGTACCCTTGAGAAATGTCTTACACAATTTCGCTGTAATCAAGGGGCCCGATTCATGCCCTACATGGTAATAAGAAGTAGCTGCTAGTTGAACCTTGACCGTAGAGCAGCTAGCCCCCTGATGGAACAGACCTGTAAGGAACTCCAACACAGACGGTAATGGGGCAGTGAAGGGATCTAAATTATTATTCCCCGCCCAGATGGAGAAGCGTTTCCACTTACTACGATAGATTTTCCTAGTGGAAGGTTTATGTGCTGCTATGAGAATGGCTTTAACCGGTGAAGAGATTCCGGGAGTCCTGACTAGGAGTGGAACTGGAGCAGCCAAGCTGTCAACTTGAGGTTGTCCAGATCCGGGATCGGGAGGTCTAGGGGATGAGATATTAGATCCGGGAGGGGATCTAGAATCCAAGGCGGATTCACCAGATGAGACCACAAGTAGGGGAACCACATTTGACGAGGCCAGAATGGGGCAATGAGGATCATCCTGCTCCCCAACCGACTGGCTTTCTGTATGAGTTTCAGCATCAGGGGCAGAGGAGGATAGGCATAAAGTAGACCGGGGGGCCAAGCATGCACCAGAGCATCTCTCGGGGATTCCCCGACGGGGGGAATTAGAGCGAAGTAGCTGTTGCATTTCGTATTCGAGGGAGAGGCGAAGAGATCGCAACAGGGTTGCCCCCACACAGCAAAAATCCGCTTCGGTACCTGGGGATTGAGAGACCACTCGTAAGGGGAAAGGATGGTGTTGTGGCTGAGTCTGTCCGCCAGTATGTTGGACCGTCCCAGAATGTGCGTTACAACAAGAAAGCGGTTGGTAGGTAGAAATCGCCCATTCCCACACTCTCATGGCCTCTCGAAAAAGAGGATAGGACCTGGTTCCCCCTCTTTGTTGATGTACCAGACCACTGACATGCTGTCCGCCTGTATCGCAATAGTCCCTACCGGAAGAAGGTTCTGTGGTGCTCGCAACGTCAATAGCACCGCCCTCATCTCCAGGACATTGATATGCAAGGAGGTCTCTGTGTCGTTCCAAGTGCCTTGGGCTGTCTTGCCTGTGCAATGCTCCCCCCACCCAAGGCGAGAGGAGTCCGTGGTCACCATGGCGAGGGGAGGAGGCGTGGAGAAAGGACGTCCCGTATGGAGATCCGGAGATTGGAGCCACCATAAGAGAGCCGTCCTGCACGCCCTGCTGAAGGAAACAGGATGGCTTAGGTGGTAACGTTGAAAAGACCATTGGACTTGAAGGGTCCATTGCAGTACCCTCATGTTCAGACTAGCTAATGATAAAAGAGTGATTGCCGCTGCCATGGAGCCTAGAGCCCTCAGGACCCATCCCGCCGGTGGAGCTGTTGATTGGAGGATGGCCCGCACATGCAGCCTCAGGTTCTGAAGGCGTTCCGCAGTCAGAAAAGCTAGAAGGTTTCTTGTATCCAGTTTGGCCCCTATAAACTCCATCACCTGGGTAGGAGCAAGAGAGGATTTGTTCATGTTGATGGTGATGCCCAGCTGGGGAGCCAGCCGGAGGAAGTAGTCCCTGGCTGAGCAAAGTAGATGCCTTGTCGGGGCGGTCAAGAGCCAGTCGTCCAGGTATGGAAAAACCTGCATTCCCTGGAGTCTCAGGTGGACCGCTATCACTGCTAATACTTTGGTAAACACCCTGGGGGCTGTGGTGAGACCAAAGGGAAGGACCCTGAACTGGTGGTGACTGGCTCCCAGCCAGTAGCGGAGAAACCTCCTGGATCGTCTGTCCATAAGAATGTGGTAGCACGCATCCTTGAGGTCTATAGAGCACATCCAGTCGTTCTCCCGCAGTAAGGGGAGAATGGATTGGAGAGTGACCATCCGGAATTTTTCTTTGGTTACAGACAGGTTCAGAAGGGAGAGGTCTAGGATTGGCCTTAAGTCCCCCATCTTTTTTGGCACCAGAAAGAACCTGGAGTAAAACCCTAATCCGAGCTGGTCTGGGGGGGACGGGCTGGATGGCTCATTTTTCTAGAGCTGCTGGATCTCTGCAGCTGCTGCCTCCCTCTGATCGGGTGGTACATCGGGGAGGCTTTTGATTCTGGGGACATGATACATGGGAATTTGGTAACCTCTGGATATGATATGAAGCACCCAGCGATCTGATGTGATGGACTCCCAAGCTGCCAGGTGCTTCGAGAAACGCCCCCCGACTGCCTCCAGAGTGGAGCAGTCGGGCAACCCCTCAGGGTTGCTGTGCGGGTCGGTCAGAGAAAGTTTCCCTGGACCCAAATTTCTTCGGGACCCCTCTGCCTCTAGGGCGGCGGCATCCTTGTCCTCCTCTGCCACGGAAGGACTGGTTGACTGGAGCAAGCTGGGGATGTTGCAATTTCCGGAACCACATCTTCTTCTGCCCTTTTAGTTCTTGGAGAAGGACCTCTGGGGAGTGGAGAAGCGGACTCAGACGGCAGACAACGTCTTCCCGTCCTTTTCGCTCTGGACTAAAGTGTCATGAACGTTCTTGCCAAATAAGGCAGAACCATCAAAAGGGGTATTCGCAAATGACGCCTTAAAGGATTCTGCAAAGTCACAATGTCGGAGCCAGGCCTGGCACCTCATGACTAGGCCTGCTCCGCTGGCTCTAGCGGCTCCCTCTGTAGCATGGGACAACAACCGCATAGAGGTATTAGATATCTATCTTAGAGTGGCCATGCGAGTGGAGTACAATTGTTTGTCCTCCGCCAACATGGACTCCGGGGGGGAAGCAGCATACTCTATGATAAGGTCTCGCTGCATCCTAATAACGTGTGCCATATAGTTCAGAGACCTTACTGAGAAGGTTGCTGAACTAAAAACCCACTTCCCCAGGCGATCCATCGAGCGGGACTCTCTGCTCGGTGGATGGACCGAGAGGCTCTCCTGGCTAATTCCCTCTTGGTGGCTGCCGCCGTCAACATGGCATCTACGAGGGGACCCTTGCTCCAGTGGGATCTGTCCACAGGGGGGCTCAGAATTCTATCGGGGCATTTGGGAACTGGCTCCACAGTCTCCGGCTCCTTCCATGCCCTGGTGGTAATAAGGTCCACCAGGGGGTCGGCCGGAGGGGACACCCAAGAGGTAGACGGTCCTGCTTCGAATGCCTCCAGGAACACGGACTCGTCAGAGGAAGCCTTGGGGACAGACCCCCCCCCTCCCAATCCTGAGCATTTCCATGATGTCTCTGAAGGAGACATCTTCGGGAGGTGACCTTGGGGAGCCTTTCCCTTCATCCAAGTCAGTGTCTTCTGTTAAGGACTTGGGGGAGTCCACGTGTCTCCTCTTACACTTCTGCTTATGAGGCACATCCTCGGGGGGGGGGGGGCTGTCCGAGGAGGTCTCACCAGCGACGACCTGTTCCAGGGGAACGACCTGAGACATCGAAGCAGGCTGTCCCTGAGGCCGGGTGATGGAAGCCTGACTCAGCCGAGAGGGAGTGCGGGGTGGAGCCGAAGCAAGGGCTGGGGGTCCGGATGCCCTCAATAGAGCCCTCTCCACTACATCGAAGGCCGAGGGGGAGTCACTCTCTCTGGGATCCGAAAGTCAACTCCCACTCGGATCCGTTGGAGGGATCGGAACTGGCACCAAGACCATCGGATCCAAAGGACCCATGTGCTCCAACCTGGACGGAGCCGAAGGCACACTGAATCCCTCGGATCCGAAGCTTGGCCCACGGCTCCGAGAGCTCGGATCCGACAAGGAAGGACCCGACAGACTCGAGGGCAGAGTCGGATCTGAAGTACCCAGTACTGTCGGCGCCGACCCACCCCCAGCTCCAACGCTGCCCGGCTCCGTGCACTCCAAACCCGAAAAGCGGGTTGGAGAAGGAGCTATCGGGGCAAAAAAAAGGTGTTGAGCTCCCCCCCGAAGGGGGGGGGGGGCATGAGCAGTCATCTGCAGCTAGGCCTGGATGAACCTTCGCATCATCCGGTCCAAGTCCGCATCCGAAAGGCTGTAGGTAGATCTCGACGAGGCCACTGAGGCGGGCCTGGAGTGCCGCCTCGACCTCGACTGAGATCGGGTCTCCTCCTCCTTGGGTCCCAGAGAGAAGCACGGGGATCGCAGCCGAAGAGGAGGGGACCTGGAAGCTGTGGAGGGAGAAGCCCGCTTAGCTGGGGGGGGCCGAAGTGGAGGCCTCGGTCCGCCGCTTGTGGTGCTTCTCCCTCCTGGCCTCCCTCCTCCGGCGCCTTAGTGGGAATTTGAGTCCCGGCCGGGGGGAAGAGGGCAGGATTGGCCGCCACCGAGGACTGGGGTGGTGCCACGGGAGTACCGGAGGCTGAAGCCGGATCCGGGGGCAAATATCCCGCCAGGATCAGCTTCGACCTACGGTCTTTTAGAGCCCTGGGGTTGAACGCCGCACAGATCGAACACCCAGAGGAGAGGTGTTCAACCCCAAGGCACCGAACACACAGTGGCCATCTGCCGGTGAAAGCTTATGGACACACTCGGTGCACTTGGAAAAAATAGGCTTTGGGGCATCCGACATAGTTTTTTAAATAAAAGTTTAAAACAACCTCTCGCAGACCAGGCCCCAACACACAACAGCCCACACACACACACTACGTACCAGCAAAGGAAGGGGAGGAATTACACTAAAAATAAAAGTACACTGACAAAAGGGAACCTAACCACACACAAACTATGAAAAATATAGAATTCTACAGAAAAAAGTAACCACTTATCTATAAAACGCCAGGAGCTCAGCAATCTAGAAGCTTACTCTAAGAGCGGCAAACTAGATCTGAGGTCAGTCAGGGTTGGGCGGGGGATTATGGGTAAGGGGAGGAGTTAGGAGCTCAGATCTCTAAGCTATGAAATAAGTTGCCGGCTCAGATTCGAGATTGGATCCAAGACCCAAAGGTTGCTGACAAATGAAGTACCTACTTCAGATTCATTGTTCTCAGTCATGGAGGGAATATCTCCAAGTTTAGCCTTAATAGCCTACAAAGTATGCTGCTGATACTTAAGCATTCGAAAGACAATTAAAGGATCTAATGGCAAGAGATGCAGAGGTATAGACTTTTTTACCCCCACCTGTCCAAGGTCCTAGACTCCTTATCAGAAGGCACAGGGTTTTTTTTAGCAATCGTAGCCTTAACACCCCTGGGCCCTTGAGAAATAATTACTGGATCAGCAGTAGGGTTTTTAAAGAATTTATGAGATTCGGGAACCCTGTAATACCTATCTGGTTTTCAGGGGGCAGGAGGAACAGAATTAGGAGTTAAAAGAATTTTCCATGAAAACATCATCCACAACTTCCAAAAAGTACAGTTGTGTACACTTAAGTTTCTGGTGTCATTCAAAGGGGATCCAGTGTCTGTCTGCCTGGGATGACATGCTCGACAAGCCACGCTGCTTCGCTAGAGACGGCTTGCACCTGTCACCCTTAGGCTTTCGAATACTGGCCAAGGCTCTTGCCAACCCCATAGTGCCTTTTTTAGGCAAGGCTCAAAAGACAAACCTACTGCCGTAAATAGCACAAGTAACAAAAAACTGAGGGTAGTGCTACTCAATGCCAGAAGTCTGAACCTTAAAATGCATGCACTCGAGGCACTCCTCAGTATCGATGTATGAACAGAAACCATGTTTAAGGCTACAGAGAGCACCCCAGCACTACCAGGCTACAACTCGTACCATACATTTCGGCCACAGAACCCAAACCGAAATACAAAAGGTGGGGGCGTATCCATATTCATCAAGGATACCCACACCTCCAGGTTAGTGGCACAGTATGATGCTTCAGAGATCATCCACATGCAACTAACAATGGGCAAAACTGCAATTCAAATTGTAGCTTGCCACAGATCACCCACCATGTTCCAGGACCCCCATTCCACATTCCTGGAAACAGTGGGAAACAAAGGTTCTACCAAACACCCTAATATTGGGTGATTTCAATTATCCAAACATTAACTGGGAGAAAGTACAGTTGTGTACCTACCATAAATGTAGATGTTCGAGTGTATTCCCTGTTGCAGTCATTACAAGTGGGTTATCCTGCTGGCAGGCTACCCTCAGTCGGCCTGAATTCCAAAGTTTAGGTCCGGCGTCAGTGCGCCAGGGGTATAAAGATGCAGCAGACACCAGTTTCTTCAGTTTTCCTTGCCCCAGATATCAGGTGCCCCCAAAAGGGTAGGCTAAAAATATGTCAAAGCATACATGCACCAAAGTAAATTATTTTTTCCTCTACCAGCAAATACACTACATAGGTTGTATAGAATAGAGATGTACAGACAAGTTCCAGCAAAGATAAGGGGGATGGTGGGTGGGTAACCTGGACTGCAACAGTGAATACACTCTAAGATCTACATTTATGGTACGTACACAACTGTACTATGTTCATAGCGTTTCCCTGTTGCAGTCATTACAATCGGGTTGAATCCCAAAGCTAAGGTTGGGAGGCTGGAGCTAAATAGGATTAGGAGCGGCTATGAGGCCCTGCAGAACTGCAGTGGCAAAGCCTGCCCTGGATTTAGAGTAGAGTGGTAAGTAAGTGATAGTGCTTTGTAAAAGTGTGCACTGAGCTCCAGGTTGCAGCCTCTAAAATGTCTTTGGTTGGTACTCCTCTGAGGAAGGCTGCTGCTCTGGTTGAATGTGGCCTAATGGCTTTAGGCACTGATTTGCCATGTTGTGAATAGCAGAAACAAATGCAGTGACCTATCCACTTTGAAATAGTCTGCTTTGAGATAGCCTTTCCTTGTAATCCTGCAGCATATGCCACTAGTAATTGCTCAGTCTTTCTGAAAGCTTTGGTTCTGTCCAGGTAGAAGCACAGCTGTCTGTGCATGTCCAAAGAATGCAGAAGTCTTTCACCCTTATTCTGTGGGTTTGGATAAAAGGTAGGTAAGAGAATAGTTTGGTTAAGGGCCACACTGGACACTACTTTAGGCATAAATGTCGGGTTTGTCCTCAGAGAAACCCTATCTGGATGGAAAATGATAAAAGGTTCCACAGCCATGAGTACCTGTAGCAGAGCTGTTTTCCAAGATAAACATTTTATATCAGCTGTAGTGGCTGGTTCAAAAGGAGGCAGGGTGAGTTTTTCCAAGACATAATTGAGGTCCCATGCAGGTATTGGTGATCTCCTTGGAGGCCTTAAGATTTTGGCTCCTCTGAGGTACTGCCTTAGTAAAGGATGAGAAAAAAACAGGCGGCTCTGTATTGTAATGAGCTGAAATGGCAGAGGCATGAATCTCAATTGATGAAAAGGATAGGCCTTTGTCCAGCATCTCAGTTAAGTATTGCAAAATCTGAGGAATATTTAGTACAGTCGTGTCAATTCCTTGTGCCTGGTTCCAAGCACAGAATCTATTCCATTTTTCAGCATAAGATTTTCTGGTACTAGGCCTCCTGGCCTCCAAAATAACATCCATCGTCGTTTTAGAAAGAGGAGTGTTTTGAATGACTACATTATCCACCATGCTGCCAGATTTAAGGTCTCGAGTTGGCTGTGCAGGATCTGACTGTTTTGTTGGGACAGTAAGTGAGGAATTTGAGGTAATGTCCAGGCTGGGCATTGAGACAGGTTAGTTAGGATTGGGTACCAGTGCTGGCGGGACGAGTCTGGGGCAATCAGTATCATTTTTGGATTCTCCTGTCTGACCTTTAGGAGTACCTTGGGGAGGAGGGGCAGTGGAGAAAGGCATATACTGATAAGTTTTTCCAGCTGAAAGATAGAGCATCCACTTTCCATACTTGCTTGTGATAAGTCCTTGTGCAGAACCTCTGTAGTTGGCAGTTGTGAGAGGAGGCAAATAGATCCATGTCCGGGCATCCCCATTTCCTTGTTATGCTGAATATTTGCGGGTCCAATTTCCACTCATGGGGATCCATGAGGTTTCTTAGTTATTCTGCCAGAGTATTTAACTTTCCTGGCAGGAACTGTGCCTGCAGCTGTACTTGGTAAATCAATGCTGTGTCCCACAAAGTCATGGCTAGTCTGCACAGGGGATAGGAATGAGTGCCTCCCTGCTTGTTTATGTACCAAATGACTGTGGTATTGTCTGTTTTTATCAGTTGTCCCGGATGAAGTTGATCCTTGAAGGCTGTCAGGGCATTTGGAACAGCTAGCATCTCTTTTTGATTGATATGTAGATGCATTTGGCTTGCAGACCATGTGCCCTGAATACATCTTCCTGCCATGGGCTATCTTCCTG
>NC_056739.1:268503836-268527936 GCF_019279795.1 Protopterus annectens
ATAATTGCTGCAGATTTGTCTGAAAGCTTGTGGTTTTGTCCAAGCTAGAAGCGAAACGTATGCAATGTCCTACCCATTTTGAAATAGTCTGTTTTGAAACGGCTTTTCCCTGTGCTCCTGCAGCATATGCTACCAGTAATTGCTCAGATTTTCTGAAAGCTTTGGTTTTGTCCAAGTAGAAGCGTAACTGCCCATGAATGTCCAAAGAATGCAGTAGTCTCTCCCCTTTATTCTGTTATTTTGGATAAAAAGTTGGCAAGTGAATGGTTTGGTTTAGAGCCACACTTGAAACCACCTTTGGCATAAACGTACGGTTAGTTCTTAAGGACACCCTTGTCCTGGTGGAAAATGAGGATAGGTTCCACTGCCATTAGTGCCTGTAGTTCTGAAACTCTTTGAGCTGATGTTATCTGCCAGGAGCAGAGCAGTCTTTCAAGAAATATATTTTAATTCTGCGGTGTTAGCTGGCTCAAAGGGAAGTAAAGTACATTTTTCCAAAACAAAGCTGAGTTCCCAAGTTGGAGTAGGTGCTCTACGGGGCGGTCTTATGTTTTTAGCCCCTCTGAGGTACTGTTTTAGCAATGGATTAGAGAAAATTGGAGGATCCATGTTGTAATGAGCAGACATGGCAGAGGCGTTGATCTTGATGGATGAAAAAGAGAGACCTTTGTCCAGCATCTCAGTTAAATATTGTAGAATCTGAGGAATGTTTGGGACAAGAGGGTCAAGGCTGTGAGCCTGGTTCCAGGCACAGAATCTCTTCCATTTATCCGAATAGGCTTTCCTGGTACTAGGCCTTCTGGCCTCCAGAATGACATCCATAACAGCTTTGGAGAGAAGCGCTGCTTGCTTGACTAAGGAATTTTCCACGCGGCTAGGTTTAAGGTCTTTAGCGGACTGTGAAGTATCTGATTGTTGTGCAGAGTCAGCAGATGTGGGATTTGAGGCAATATCCAGGGTGGTTCTTGTGCTAAATTCTTTAAGACTGGGTACCAGTGCTGGCGTGGCCAGTCTGGAGCAATCAGGATCATCTTTGGCTCTTCTTGCCTGGCTTTTATGAGAACCTTTGGAAGGAGAGGCAGTGGAGGGGAAAGTGTATACTTGTAGGTTTTTCCAGCTGAATGAGAGGACATCCACTTTCCATGCTTGTGGATGGTAACTCCTTGTGCAGAATTTCTGTAGCTGGCAGTTCATTGGGGATGCAAACAGATCTATGTCTGGGCGCCACCATTTTTTTGTTATCATTCTGAATATTTGTGGATTCAATTCCCATTCGTGGGGATCCATGATGTTTCTGCTTAAGTAGTCTGCCAGTGTGTTTTTCTCTCCTGGCAGGAATTGTGCTTGAAGATGAACTTGATAGTTTAGAGCTGTGTTCCACAAGGTCATGGCTCGCCTGCAGAAGGGGTAGGAGTGAGTGGCCCCTTACTTGTTTATGTACCACATAACTGTGGTGTTGTCTGTTTTTAGTAATAGTTGTCCTGGATGCAGCATGTCCTTGAAAGCTATAAGGGCATTCTATACAGTTAACATCTCTTTTTGATTGACGTGAAGATGCCTTTGTTCTGCGGGCCATGTGCCCTGAATACATTTTCCTGCCATGTGTGCTCCCCAGGCGTATTCCGATGCATCTGTTGTCAGTGTTTGCCTGGCTGTGGGTTGAGTAAAAGGCTGTCCCTTGTTGAGGTGAGAAGCTTGAGCCCACCATCGAAACTCCTAGTGAAGGCAAGGAATTAGTGGTATAACTGTTTCCAAACTTTGACAGTGTTGAGACCATACACTCTTTAGGTACCATTGTAGTTTCCTCATATGCAGTCTGGCAAATGGAATTAGTATGCAAGATGCCATGTAACCCAAGGCCTGCAGAATTTTTCTTGCAGGGAGTTGGGTTTTTGTTGCCATCAATTGAAAGTATCGAGTCAGTTGTCCTTGCTTGTCTGGCGTGAGATAAGCCATCTGGGCCGTTGTGTTCAAGCTGGCACCCAGGAATATTCTCTTGTGAGGGCACTAGTTTTGATTTCTTTTCGTTTACTGTGTACCCCAGGCAACTTAACTGTTTTACAAACGCCAGATGCTCCAGGAAGATTGTCCTTGCTCTCTGCTTGAATCAGGCAGTCGTCCAGGCACGGATAAATTTGAATTCCTTTCTGTCTGCAAAATGCAATTACTGGTGCCAGGCACTTTGTAAAGACCCTGGGCGCAGTAGATAAGTCAAAGTGCAGTGCAGAGAATTGATAGTGCATTGAACCTGCTATGAATGTGAGGTATCTTCTGCAGTTTTATCTGATAGGGACATGCAGGTATGCCTACTTAAGGTCCAAAGTCACAAACCAAGCTTTCTTGCCCAGCATGGGAAGAAGCTGCTGTAGTGTTAACATTTTGAATTTCGGAACATCTAGGTAAGTGTTTAGAGAAGAAAGATCCAGAATGGGCCTCCAGGCTTTGTCCTTTCTGGGAACCAGAAAGAGTCTTGAATAAAATCCTTGTCGGTGCTCTTGTGGTGGTACCTCTTGAATAGCTCTCATTTCCATGAGTGCTGTAATTTGTTTTTGAGCCTCTGCCCATTGACTTGGTGGCAGATTTGGCATTCCTTTTAACCTTGGCAGAGTGTGAAACTGTAACCTTGAGATACAATGTTGAGAACCCATTTGTCTTTGGTGATCCAATCCAATTGTGATAGAAAAGTGCTAGTTTTCCTCCCAAGGGGGCTGCCAAGAGAGAGTTGTTTGGCAGCTGTAATGGGAAGTCAACGAGGGTGCTTTTTATATGGTTGGGGCCTGTCTTCCCCTTCTTTCTGGCCTGGTGCACTCCATTGTCGAGGCCTGTAAGGACCTTGTGGTTGACCTCTACCTCTCGGACATCTGTATCTGCCTCTGAGGTCCGTCTGTAGCTGGAAAGAACCAAATCTTTGTCGGCCGATTTCTGCTAAATCTTGGCGGCTGAACCTGTAAGAAGTCCTTTACCATTTGCATAGATTTTGCCTTATCCTCCATTTTTTTTAATACCCCTTCTGCCTTGACTCCAAATAACACATCCTGCTGTAAAAGTGCATCCAATAATTTTGCTTTAACATGATCTGGTAATGTATGTTCTTTTAACCAAGCATGCCTTCTAATGACGGAGCCTGTAACTGCTGCTCTACAGGAGGCCTCTAAAGAATCAAAACCACATTGCAAAGTATGTTTTCCCACTTGTTCAGCTGCATGCAATAAATCCTGCATTTCTTTAAAATTAGGAGGATCTGAATCTGGAAGCATTTTTTGTTTTAACTGAGACATCAAAAATTGCTGATATTTTAGCATGTGAAACCGGCAATTTAAGGCTCTCATTGCTAAGGTTGCAGACATATATACTTTCTTTCCCCATCTGTCTAATGCTCTGGAATCTCCGTCAGAGGGAATTGGGCGTTTTGCTGATGAGGCCTTAATCCCTTTGGGTCCCTGAGAAATAGTTTCAGGGTCAGCAACAGGGCTTTTATATAGAAATTTGTGAGAGTCAGGGACTCTAATATCTATCGGGTTTAACAGGGGCTGGAGGTAAGGAGTCAGGGTTTAAGCTGGATTCAGTGTTGACATCATCCACAATAAATAACACTGGCAGAATAGCAAGGGGTCTGTGTTGAGGCAAAAAAAAGGAAGTCTCTGAGCCTTTTCTTGGATTCTGAGTAATCCTGGCCTTCCCAATGGAAGTGCTCCCTCATGGTATGTAAGGTCTCCCCAAAGGAGTAGTCCCCAGGAGGAGAGGCTGATGGAATTGATTCCTCAGCATCAGAATCCTCATAAGGGGGTAAGGAATATCCTAGGTCTGAGGATGAATCTGAAGAAATGGACACCTGGTCAGAAGATTCATAGTCTGCATCCTGTCTGGGCCTTTTATCAGGAGGGGGATGGGACCCGCTGATCAGGGTGATTAGGTCTTCGGCCATTTTGAACATTTGTTTCTTAGGCATGGAAGCCTGTCCTGGAGAATGCTGTATCGGTTTCTTTGTTTTAAAGGGGGCCTTAAACTTAGTAGAGGGTTTAATGGTTAACTGGGTAGGTCTGAAGACACCCTCTGAGGCTGTGGATTGCTCAGCTATTTCGGTTCTCTCAGATGGGTTAGTTTCGGTAGGCTGAAAACATGTAGCGTCTGAAGGCCCAGCCAGCTCCACATGGGAGTCGGACGCGGTCTGTGGTAGCAGTCGTCAGGGGCTGCGTAGGCGCCTCGCTGAAAACCGGTGACCGGCCTAGAAGAGGCCTAGTCAGTTTTGGGCCTCGGATGCCTGTCCTTGTCTTTGCGTTTTTTATGTAACCCTGTCATCTGGAGTTCCGACAGCATGGTGTAATTGAATTTTCTGCCAAAATAATGTCGGGCAAAATCAAACAGACGTTTAATAGTGCGCTTGTTAAACCTAGCACAAAACCTACAACCAGTGACAACGTGGTCTGGGCCTAGGCATGGAATACAACAGGAGTGGAAATCCTTACGAGGTATTTGCTTCCCACATGAAATACAGTTATTAACCTTTACTGACATCGGTCTGAGGCAAGAAAGTTTCCCCAATGGGGTACTTAGCTTTGTAGAAGACTTCGGTTCTGGATTCGGAATGAAAATCTCAGGAGTCGGCCGACCGGCACTTGCGAACTGCTTCTGCTTCGGGCACCGCGCGGCAAGAAAGAATGAAAAAATGGCATCAGCTGCATCTTATATACCCCTGTCGCACTGACGTCAGGGAGGAGGAGGTGACAGCAACCGACGCCGGACCAAGACTTTGGAACTCAGGCCGACTGGGGAACCACCTGATGGCAGGATAACGCAAGTGTAATGACTGCAGCAGTGTAACACGAACATCAGTCTGGAGTAAAATCCTTGTCCCTGCTCTTGCTCTGGTGCTTGCTGAATGGCCCTCATGTCCATGAGGGATGAAATTTGCTTTTGTGCCTCTGCCCATTGATTTTTTGGCAGGTTTGGCAAACCGTGAGCCCTTGGCAGGGTATGAAAGCGAAACTTGTAGCCTTATGACACTATGTTCAAGACCCATTTGTCCTGGGTTATGTGCCAATTTTGTTGAAAAAGTGCTAGTTTTCCCCCTAAAGGTGCTGCCATAAGATTAAGTGCTTGGCGCAGGCAGGGGGAAGTCATTGGAACTGTTTCCTGTATGGCTGTGATTTGTCTTCTCCGCTTTAGGAGGTAGAAGCACCCCATTGTTTAGACCTGTATGCGCCTTGGGGCTGGGACCTGCCTCTAGGGTGTCTGTATCTGCCCCTTTGTAGCCTGACACTGGAAAGGACCAATTCTTTGTAGGCCAGTGTCTGCTAAATCTTGGAGGCTGTACCTGTAAGAAATCCTTGACTGTTTGCATAGGTTTGCTTTGTCCTCCATTCTCTTCAACACCTCCTCTGCTTTAACACTAAACAAGGTATCATGCTGTAATGGGGCATCTAATAATTTTGCTTTAACATGATCAGGCAGATTCTATTCCTTTAACAAAGCATGCCTCCTGATGAAAGAACCCGTAACAGCGGCCCTGCAGGCGGCCTCCAGAGAATCAAAACCACATTGCAAAGTATGCTTTCCAACTTGTTCAGCTGCATGCAATAAATCCTGCATTTCTTTGTTTTCTGCACATTCAGAATTTATCAACATTTTCTTTTTAAGCAGTGACATAATATATTGCTGATATTTAAGCATATGAAACTGACAATTTAAAGCTCTTATAGCCAAGGTAGTAGACGTGTAAATCTTTTTTCCCCATCTGTCCAGTGCCATAGAATCCCTGTCAGAGGGGGTAGGGTTTTTTGCAGTGGAAGTCTTGACCCCTTTGGGACCCTGAGATATAGTTTCTTGGTCAGCAGCATGGTTCTTGAAAAGACATTTATGTGAATCAGGAACCCTGTAGTATCTGTCTGGCTAACAGGAGCTGGAGGCAAGGAGTCAGGAGTCAGACTGGACTCTGAAAAAACTACAATGTCTAACACAGGAGGAATAGCAAGGGGCCTGTGATGAGGCAGTAAAAGGAAGTCTCTGAGCCTTTTCTGAATAATCTTGGCTCTCCCAGTGAAAAAGCTCCTTCATGGTATGCAGAGTTTCCCCAAAAGAATAATCCTCAGGAGGAGAGGCTGAAGGGATAGATTCTTCAGCATCAGAATCCTCATAGGGAGGAAGAGAGTATTCCTGATCAGAAGAGGAATCAGATGAAATGGAAACCTGATCTGAAGATTCATATTCTGTCTCTTGCCTAGGCCTCATCAGGAGGGGGATGGGAACCTCTGATCAAAGTAATTAGGTCTTCGGACATTTTGAGTGTCTGTTTTTTAGGCATGGAGGCCTGTCCATGGGGCTGCTGTACTTGTTTCTTTGGCTTTAAAGGTGCTTTAGTCTTTGCTTTTGAAGCTGAAGTCGTTTTTACATATAATTGTGTTGGCCTGAAAGCACCCTCAGAAGCAGATGCCTGCTCAGCAGCTCTGGACCCATCTGAGGGAATAAGTTTCTGAGGTTCCAATACCTTGAGTTTCCAGTGGCCTAGTCGGCTCCACGTGGGAGTCGGTAGCAGCCTGCAGCTCTGAAGTAGTGGGCGTCAGGGGCTGCGAAAGCACCTCACTGAGAACCGGCGAACTGGCTTAGAAGAAGCCTCGTCAGTTTTGGACCTCGGATGTTTGTCCTCTACTTTTTCCTTGCGTTTCTTGTGAATTGCGGTAGTCGGATGGCTATCCGACGACATTATGTAATTAAATCTTCTGCCAAAATAGTGAAATGCAAAATCGTACTGACGCTTAACAGTGCGTTGGCTAAATCTAGCACAGAACCTACAATTAGCAACGCCGTGGTCTGGGCCTAGACAAGGAATACAGTAGGAATTAAAGTCCTTATGAGGTATTTGCTTCCCACAAGAAATACAATTAACTTTTTCTGACATTGGTCTGGAGCAAGAAAAAAGTTTCCCCAACAGGGTACTCAGCTTTTAATGAAGACTTCGTATCTGAAATTTAAACATGAAAATCTCAGAAGTCGGCCGACCTGCACTTGCAAATTGCTTCGGGCACTCACGGCAAGAAAGACCGAAGAAAATGGCATTGGCTGCATCTTTTATACCCCTGGCGCACTGACATCAGGGAGGAGGCGACAGCAACCGACGCCGGACCTAGACTTTGGAATTCAGACCTACTGCGTGTAGCCTGCCAGCAGGATAACCCAATTGTAATGACTGCAACTGTGAAACACGAACATCTACTCAAGTACTAACTCCCTTACTCAACATTTCCTAGAATTTAAAAACTCAAATGCCCTGGTTCAACTGGTCAACACTCCCACCAGAGGTGACAACATATTGGACTTGGTCATCACCAACATGGGCAACCAGTGTTCCACACCGGTCAACCCCTCACTGGTTAGATCTGACCATAAACAAATCACTTTGGATAGCCACATTCCGCCCCCACCCACGGACAAGAAAACCACCGTGAAAAACTTTTCAAAAGCAAACTTCACGTTACTTAAGACCGCAGTGGAAAGTTTCAAAGCCTCCAAGCTGAAGGATAACGCTGTCCAAGCTGCAAAATTCTTTACTAATGTATTCTATGGGCACCAAGAATGCATGGATCATGCCATCCCAAGCAAAACCAAGACTCACTCCCAAGAAAAGGAAACCAGTCTGGTGGGCTCCTGCCATAAACAAGCTATACAACAGAAGGAGGAAACTAGTACAGAAGAGAGTAAAATCCCAAGAAGGGAAGACATCCCTGATTAGTATCAGCACGAAACTACGATCCCTCATAAAATCATCCAAAGCAAGCTTTGCAAGAAAAATTGCCAAGGACTCCAAAGATAACCACAAGGCATAGCTATGTCAAGAATCTAAGTGGCAAGGCTCAGATCTGCTCGGAGTTGGTGAAGAATAGCACAAAATACACTGAACCGACTGATATCACCAACACATCCTGGCAGACAGGTTCAGTGCAAACATCACCCCCGTCTCACCCACAAGAGGGCCCATAACCATACCAGAAGAATGTAGAGTCCCTGAAATCACAGACACTCAGGTTAAAAGAGCCCTCTCCAAAGCCAAAAACACAGCATCATTGGGACCGGACGGTGTCCCAGGCTGCGTCCTACACAAGCTCAAAGACGACGTAACCCCTCACCTAAACACACTGTTTAAACTCAGCCTCTCCACAGGCTACGTACCCATAGAGTGGCGCACAGCAGCGGTCATTCCGCTCCACAAAGGTGGAGCCACAACAGACCCCGGGAACTATCGCCCTATAAGCCTGACTAGCTTGGTCTGCAAGGCTATGGAGTGCATCATCATGGAACTCATTAAGAGACATTGGGAACCTCCAAACACTGGACCCTACCCAGTTCGGCTTTAAGGGCAGATCATGCCTCCTAAACCTGGTGGACTTCTCTGAGACAGTTACCAAGGCTATAGATGAGGGAAAGGTGGTACACACAGCCTACCTAGACCTCGCAAAGGCTTTCAACACCATTCTCCATTCTGGTATTATAGACAAGCTCACCAACCTGAAGATAAACCCCTACGTCACAAGATGGGTTGAAAACTGGCTCACTGACAGAACCCACATGGTGAGAGTTGTGGGAGCTATGTCCGACTCTAAATCGGTTACAAGTGGAGTTCCTCAGGGCTCAGTCCTAGGACCCCTCCTGTTCGGCATATACTTCTCAGAGGTACAGGCAAGCACAGGAGGACTATGGCTGACCAAGTTCACAGACAACTGCAAACTAGGGGCTATAACTGACTCTCTGGCTGACAAAGACATCCTCCAAAAGGGTCTCACTTGGACAGATACCTGGTGTCAAAATCATGGCCTCAAGCTAAATGCCAAAAAGTGCAGTCATCCCATTTGGAAAAAACAAGTACCCACAAACTACCACATAGGTGGTAGTCCCGTAAATACGGAAGATGTAATAAGGGATCTGGGGTCCCAAGTAGATAGTAATTTCACCTTTGATAATCACATTGCCAAAGTAGTTAGAAAATCCTTCTACGTGGCCCACCTAATCACAAAAGGGTTCGCATCCAGATCAAAAGAGGTAATTGTGCCCCTCTGCTCATCCCTCATCAGACCCATCATAGAGTACAACGCCCCATTTGGGATGTACCTTACAAGACACCTGCAACAGCTGGAAAGACCACAGAAGTACCTCACCAACAGGATCACTGGCCTCAAACAGATGCCCTATGCAGCTCAACTGAAGACATTACAGCTGTACTCGGGTTGCATACCCCCTACTCAGAGGTGATCTCTGCCCGACATACAAGGCCATGCCCAACCCAGTATTGATGGACATGCTCCACCTAAAGAAAACCTTATCCCCGCGAGCCACACGCTCTAGGGATCTAAACCTTACCACAACAATAAACAGGAAGTGCAGGGATAGACTCCTGTCCCAGAGACTTCCCATGCTTTGGAACAAGATCCCAATCTACATTAGGCAGAGCCCCTTGCTAACACTCTTCAAAAGAAATCTTGACGAGTGGATGGTAAAAGTACAGTTGTGTACACTTACCACAAATGTAGATGTTTGAGTGTATTCACTGTTGCAGTCATTACATTTGGGTAACCCTGCTGGCAGGTTGCCCTTAGTCGGCCTGAATTCCAAAGTCTTGGGTCCTGCGTCGGCTGTCGTCCCCTCTTCCCTGACGTCAGGGGTATAAAAGCAGCAGCAGACGCCATTTTCTTCAGTTTTTCCTGCCCCAGATGTCAGATGCCCCCAAAAAGGAGGTCAAAATTTATATGTATATATAAAATAGCATGCAGCAATATAAACTTTACCTTCATCCACAAGCAAATACATCACATAGGTTGTATAAATGAGAGAAGGAAAGATAGGTTCCATCAGAAGAAAAGGGGGGATGGCGGGTGGGTAACCTGGACTGCAACAGTGAATACACTCGAACATCTACATTTATGGTAAGTGTACACAACTGTATTATGTTGGACTGCAACAGTGAATACACTCGAACATCTACATTTATGGTAAGTGTACACAACTGTATTATGTTCGTGTTTCACTGTTGCAGTCATTGCATTTGGGTAGATTCCCAAAGCTATGGTTGGGAGGCTGGACTAAACAGCACTAGCAGCGGCTATGAGACCCTGCAGAACTGCAGTGGCAAAGCCTGCCCTGGATTTAGAGTAGAGTGGCAGATGATAGTGCTTTGTAAAGGTGTGCACTGAACTCCAAGTAGCTGCCTCTAAAATGTCCTTGGTTGATACTCCCCTAACAAAGGCTGCTGAAGTGGCTGCAGCTCTGGTGGAATGTGGCCTAATGCCCTTAGGCACTGGCTTGCCATGGTATAAGTAGCAGAAACAAATGCAGTGGCCTATCTGCTTTGAAATAGTCTGCTTTGAGATAGCCTTTCCTTGTGATCCTGCAGCATATGCCACTAGTAATTGTTCTGTCTTTCTGAAAACTTTGGTTCTCTCCAAGTAGAATCTAAGCTGTGTACTTCCAAAGAATGCAGAATTCTTTCCCCCTTGTTCTGCGGATTTGGATAAAAAGTTGGCAGATGAATAGTTTGGTTAAGAGCCACACTGGACACCACTTTAAGCATAAATGTTGGGTTTGTCCTCAGGGAGACCCTGTCCGGATAAAAAATGATAAAAGGTTCCACAGCCATGAGTGCCTGTAGCTCTGAAACTCGTCTTGCAGAAGTTATTGCTAGGAGCAGAGCTGTTTTCCAAGATAAAAACTTTACATCAGCAGTAGCAGCTGGCTCAAAAGGAGGCAGGGTGAGTTTTTCCAAGACATAGTTGAGGTCCCATGCAGGCATTGGTGATCTCCTTGGAGACCTTAAATTTTTTGGCTCCTCTGAGGTACTGTTTTAATAAGGGATGAGAAAAGATTGGTGGCTCTGCATTGTAATGAGCTGAAATGGCCGAGGCATGAATTTTAATAGATGAGAAAGATAGGCCTTTGTCCAGCATCTCAGTTAAGTATTGTAAAATCTGAGGAATATTTGGCACAGCTGTTTCTGTTCTTTATGCCTGGTTCCAAGCACAGAATCTCTTCCATTTTCCAGCATAAGATTTTCTAGTACTAGGCCTTCTGGCTTCCAAAATGACATCCATCACAGCTTTGCTGAGAGGTGTGTTTTGTATGACTACATTATCTGCCATGCTGTCAGGTTTAAAGTCCTGAGCTGGCTCTGCAGGATCTGATTGTATTGCTGGGACAGTAGATGCGGTACTTGAGGTAGGGTCCAAGCTGGGAATTGAGACAAGCTCCTTAATATTGGGTACCAGTGCTGGCGGGGGCAGTCTGGTGCAATCAGTATCATCTTTGGCTTCTCCTGTCTGACCTTTAGGAGTACCTTGGGGAGGAGAGGCAGAGGGGGAAAGGCATATACTGATAGGTTCTTCCAGCTGAAGGATAGGGCATCCACTTTCCATGCTTGTCTGTGATAAATCCTTGTGCAGAATCTCTTTAGTTGGTAGTTGTGAGGGGAGGCAAATAGATCTATGTCCGGGCATCCCCATTTACTTGTTATGCTGAAGACTTGGGGGTCCAGCTGCCACTTGTGGGGATCCATGAGGTTTCTGCTTAGTTCGTCTGCCAGAGTATTTTTCTTTCCTGGCAGGAATTGTGCCTGCAGATGTACTTGGTAAGTCAATGCTGTGTCCCACAAAGTCATAGCTAGTCTGCAAAGGGGGTAAGAATGTGTGCCCCCCCCTGCTTGTTTATATACCACATGACCATGGTGTTGTCTGTCTATCACTAGTTGTCCTGGTTGAAGTAGGTCCTTGAAGGCTGTCAGGGCATTTTGAACAGCTAGCATCTCTTTTTGATATGTAGATGCATTTGGTTTGAGGTCCATGTTCCCTGAATGCATCTTCCTGCCATGTGGACCCCCCTAAGCATAATCTGATGCATCCATTGTTAGTGTTTCCTCGCTGGGGGTAATGTGAATGGCTGTCCCTTGTTTTGGTGACAAGCCTTTGCCCACCATCGAAACTCCTGTTGCAGGCAGGGAATGAGAGTAATTAGAAGTTATGTACTTACCATAACGTTCCATCTGAGTAGGTGGATTCATTTGTCTGCAACCTGTGGGTATGGATCCGATATCGGGAACCGGCATGGTTTATCCAGCTATGGATCCGAGCTCCTAGCTCCTCCCCTCACCCATAATGCCCTGCTCTCCCTACATGACCTCAGATAGGGTAGTTGGTGCAGGGCAAACTAACTAAAGGGTAACACACCCTATGCAGGAAACTGACAAGGCCAGGGGGATAGGAGGGCGGGATGGTTGCAGACAAATGAATCCACCTACTAAGATGGAACGTTATGGTAAGTACATAACTTCTAAATCTGAAGTAGGAGAATTCATTTGTCAGCAACCTGCGGGACAGAGTCCCCAGCTACCTGAATCTTGGGTGGCCATCATGGAAGGATATTCGAGCACATGGAGCCAAAGGATGCTCTACCTCTAGATGTGACGTCCAGCTTGTAATGAGTAATAAAGGTATGAGATGAAGCCCAAGTGGCTGCTGAACAAATGTCATCCAGAGGAACCCTAGACTTAAAGGCCTCTGAAGTAGAGACAGACCGGGTCGAATGAGCATGGACTCCCTCCGGTGCGGGTCTCCCAGAGGCTTGAAATGCTAACAGAATACACTGAGAAATCCAGCGTGACAAAGAAACTTTGGAAATTGGTTTACCCAGATTGAATTTGGCAAAAGAAATGAACAACTGGTCTGACTGCCTATGACCAGCTGTCCTATGAAGGTAAAAACGAAGCTGCCTGTGAACATCCAAGGAATGCAGCTTGTATTCGCCTTTGTTTTGATACTTAGGGAAGAAAACAGGGAGGTTGATGGACTGATAAATGTTAGCTTCCGAAGCTACTTTAGGAAGAAAGGAGGGATTGATCCTGAGGCACACCCGGTCCGATGAAAGATCAAATAAGGCGGTTTCATGGACAGGGCCTGAAGCTCAGAAACTCTTAGCCGAAGTAATGGCTACCAAAAAAGCAGTCTTAAAGAACAAGAATTTAAGATCGACTGTGGCGGGTTGAAGGGGAGCGGTCAAGGCCTGAAGTACCAAGGAAAGATCCCACGGGGGAACCGTTTGACAGGGGGTCTGAGCAAAAAGGTGCCTTTTAGGAAGGTTTTGCATAACTTAGCTGAGACCCTGAATCATGACCAACATGGTAATGAGATATGGCCGCCAGCTGAACTTTGACCGTGGAACTACTGGCGCCATCATTAAAGAGAGTAGTAAGGAAATCTAGAACCAAAGGAAGGGGAACCGTGAAAGGATCTAGGCCTTGCCGCTCTGCCCAAATGGAGAAACGCTTCCATTTACTGCGGTAAATTTTTCTGGTAGAGGGCTTGTGGGCCGCTACCAGAATGGCCTTAACTGGGGACGATATACTGTGAGTCCTGATTAGGAGTGGAACTGGAGCAGCCAAGCAGTCAACTTCAGGTTGTCCAGGTTCGGAGTTGGTAGGTTCGATGGGTGTGATATCAGATCTGGAATGGGATCTAGAATCCAAGGTGGATTCACTGAATGAGACCTTAGGTAAGGGAACCAGATCTGTCGAGGCCAGAACGGGGCAATGAGGATCATTCTGCACCCCAACAGAGAGGCTTTCTGAAGTACTTGTAGCATCAGAGGTAGAGGGGGGTATGCGTAAAGAAGACCGGGAGGCCAAGCATGCACCAGAGCGTCTCTTGGAAAATCCCCTGGGGGATTAGAGCGAAAACTGTCGCACTTGGCGTTTAAGGAGAAGCAAAGAGATCGCAGCAGGAGTCCCCACTGTGCGAAGATACGTTTCGCTACTTGAGAATTGAGAGACCACTCGTATGGGGAGAGAATGGTGCGACTGAGCTTGTCCGCTAGGATGTTGGTCCGACCCGGAATATGCGTTGCGATGAGAAAGCAGTTGGTGGAGATCGCCCATTCCCACACTCTCATGGCTTCTCGACATAAAGGGTAAGACCTGGTTCCCCCCCCGTTTGTTGATGTACCAGATCACCGACATGTTGTCTGATTGAATCGCAATTGTTCCCAGGGGAAGGAGGGCTTGAAGTGCTTGCAACGCCAAGAGCACCGCCCTCATTTCCAGAACATTGATATGCAGGGAGGTCTCTGACTCGCTCCACGTGCCTTGGACCGTCCGGCCCGCAAAATGCCCCCACCTGAGGCGGGAAGCATCCGTGGTCACTGTGGCGAGAGGGGGAGATGCACAAAAGGGGCGGCCCCTGTGGAGGTCCGGAGAATGGAGCCACCACAACAGAGACTGCTTGCAAGCCTTGCTGATTGCAATGGGATGATACAGGGGGAGGGAGAGAAATGACCATTGCACCTGAAGTGTCCATTGAAGTACTCGCATGTTCAAGTGGGCGAGCGGAAGAGTAAACGCTGCCACCATAGACCCTAGCGCCCTCAGGATCAATTCCGCAGGTGTTGAGCTGGAGTGAAGGATGGCCCGCACCTGGAGTCGTAGATTCCGAACTCTGTCGGTTGTGAGAAAGGCTCTTAAATTTCTCATGTCTAACCTGGCTCCTATAAATTCTATTTGAGTAGGGACCAGGTTGGACTTTTCTATGTTTACCGTGATGCCTAGCCAGGGAGCTAGACGAAGAAAGGAGTCTCTTGCCAAAGAGAGTAGATACCTTGTTGGGGCGGTGAGAAGCCAGTCGTCTAGGTACGGAAAGACCTGCACCCCCTGAAGCCTCAGGTGGGCCACAACCACTGCTAATACTTTGGTGAACACCCTGGGGGCTGTGGTGAGACCAAAGGGAAGGACCCTGAACTGGTAGTGACTGGCTTCCAGCCGGAAACGAAGAAACCTCCTGGATCGTCTGTCCATCAGAATGTGGTAGAACGCATCCTTGAGGTCTATAGAGCACATCCATTGATTCTCCCCTAGAAGGGGGGGGATGGATTGCAAAGTGACCATCCGGAACTTCTCTTTGGGAACTGCCAGGTTCAACAGGGACAGGTCCAAAATGGGTCTTAGGTCCCCTGTCTTTTTTGGCACTAAAAAGAACCTGGAGTAGAACCCTGATCTGATCTGGGGGGACGGGCTGTATGGCTCTTTCTCAGCAGATTGCCAATTTCTGCTGAAGCGGCCTCCCTCTGATCGGGTGGAAGATCGGGGAGGGTTTTTAACTTTGGGACATGAAGAAAGGGGATCTTGTAACCTCTGGATATAATCTGGAGTACCCAGTGGTCCGATGTAATGGACCCCCATGCCGCTAGGTGCTCCGAGAAACGTCCCCCGACTGCCTCCAGAGTGGAGCAGTCGGGCAACCACTCAGGGTTGCTGCGTGGGCCATTCAGAGAAAGGTTCCCTGGACCCAAAGTTCCTGGGAGCCCCTCTGCCCCTAGGGCGGCGTCCTCCCTGTCCTCCTCTGCCGCGGAAGGACTGGTTGTCCGGAGCGGGTTGGGAGTGCTGCGACTTCCGGAACCACATCTTCTTCTGGCCCTTTTGGTTCCTAGAGTAGGGCCTCTGGGGCACAGAGAAGCGGACTCCGATGGCAGACAGCGTCTTCCCGTCCTTCTCTCTCTGAACCAAGGTGTCGCGAACCGTCTTGCCAAAAAGGGCAGAATGGTCAAAGGGGGCGTTCGCGAATGACGCCTTGAAGGGCTCCGTAAAATCGCAGTGGCGGAGCCAGGCCTGCCGTCTTGTGACTAGGCCCGCTTCTGCAGCTCTAGTGGCTCCCTCGGTAGTGTGGGAAAGTAACCGCATAGAGGTGTTGGTCACAGAACGAAGAGTGGCCATACGGGTGGAGTGCATAAGTTTGTCCTCCTCCGACATAGACTCTGGGGGGGATGCAGCGTATTCCTGGATAAGATCGCGCTGCATCCTGACATGTGCCAAATAGTTTAGCGCCCTCACTGAGAAGGTCGCTTAACTAAACATTCGCTTCCCCAAACGGTCCATCATCCGAGACCCCTTGTTCGGGGGATGGACTGAGGGACTCTCCTGAAGTTCCTCTTAGTGCCTGCTGCCAACAACATGGCATCTACCGGGGGTCCCTTGCTCCAGTGGGTACGGTCAGCAGGGGGGCTAAGGATCCTGTTGGGCCTCTTAGGGATTGGCTCCATGGTGTCCGGTTCCTTCCACGCCCTGGTGGTAATAAGGTCCACCAGGGGGTCGGCAGGAGGGGACACCCAAGAGGTAGACGGGCCCGCTTCAAATGCCTCCAAGAACACTGACTCGTCCGAGGAAGACTTTGGGGCAGACCAGACCACCCACCTCTAATACGTAACATTTCCATGATGTCTCCGAAGGAGACATCCTCAGGGGGTGATCTTGGGGAGCCTTCCCCTTCCTCCAAGTCAGTATCTTCAGTCAAAGACTCGGGGGAGTCTATGTGCCTCCTCTTACACGAATGCTTGCGAGGTGCTTCCTCGGGGGGGGGGGGGGGGGGCTGTCCGAGGAGCCCTCACCAGCAGTGTCCAGAACAGTAGGAACTGCTTGGGGCAGTGAAACGGGCTGTCCCAGTGGCTGGGTGATGGAAGCCTGGCCCAGAGCAGATGGAGTGCGGGACGGAGCCGAAGCAAGGGCCGGGGGTCCGGATGCCCTCAACAGAGCCCTCTCCACTACATCAAAAGCCGAGGGGGAGCCAGCCTTGACAATAGGATCCAGCCTTGACAATAGGATCCGAAAGTCAGCTCCCCCTCGGATCCGATGAGCGGATCGGAGCCGGCGCCGAGCCCCTCTGATCCGAGGGACCAGTGTGCTCCGACAATGACGGTGCCGAAGGCACACAGTCCCTCAGATCCGAAGCTCGGGCCAAGGCTCCGAGAGGTCGGATCCGACAGACTCGAAGGCAGGGTTGGATCCGAAGTACCCAGTACTGTCGGCGCCGACCCACCCCCGGCTCCGAGGCTGCCCGGCTCTGAGTGCTCCGAACCCGGGTAGCGGGTCGGAGAAGGAGCAATGGGCTTAAAATGGGGTCGAGCTCCCAGGGCAGGCAGGAGCACTCCCATCTGCATCTGGGCCTGGATGAACCTTTCATCATCCGGTCCAGATCAGCATCAGAAGGCTGTAAGTAGACCTCGACGAGGCTACCGAGGCGCCTTGTGCCTCGATAGCCTCCCGAGGAGGAGGTCTCCTCATCCTCAGGCTCCAGTGAAAAGCACGGGACGGAGCCGAGGAGGAGAGCCAGCAGCCAGAGGCCGGAGTAGAAGCCCGCTTAGCGGGCGGGGCGAACGGAAGTCTCGGCCTGCAGCTTGTGGTGCTTCTCTCTCGGACCTTTTCCTGGCTTCCTCCTCCGACCCTTTGGGAGTTTGAGTCCCGGGTGGAGGAGGGGAGCAGGCAAGGCAGGGACTGCAAGCAGTGACCACCAGGGGCGGGCGAAGCAGAGTCTGGGGCAAGAGTCCCAAGACCAGCTTCGACCTCCGCTCCTTCAATGCCTTGGGGTTGAACCCTGCACAGATTGAACACCCTGAAGTGAGGTGTTCAACCCCAAGGCATCGAACGCACTGAGTGTGGCCATCAGCAGGAGAAAGCTTATGGCCACACTCGGAGCACTTTGAAAAAATTGCCTTTGGGGCCTCAGACATAACTTTTTTTTTTTTTTTTTTTTTAAATAAATAGTAATAAAAGAAACTAACACACTCACACGAAGGCCCCAAAAAAGACACACACACAGCTACGTACCAGCGAGGGGAGGGTAAAACTAAGTTAAATTAACCCAAAAACTATGTAGACAAAAGGGAAACCTATAACTTTCACACAAGTAAATAAAAATTAAAGTTTTAAAACCCTTAGTTAAGAAAATATAAGACTCAGCTTTGGAGCTCGAAAAATCCAGCCTACACCATGCGTGGAAAACTAGATCTGAGGTCATGTAGGGAGAGCAGGGCATTATGGGTGAGGGGAGGAGCTAGGAGCTCGGATCCTAGCTGGATAAACCATGCCGGTTCGGATCCGATATCGGATCCATACCCACAGGTTGCTGACAAATGAATTCTCCTACTTCAGATTTATAGTTTCCAATCTGTGGCAACGTTGAGTCCAAACGCTTTTTAGGTACCATTGAAGTTTCCTCATATGCAGTCTTGCATATGGAATTAGTAGGATGCAGGATGCCATGAAGCCCAAAGCCTGCAGACTTTTTCTTGCAGATAACTGGGCCTTTGTTGCTAACATTTTGAAGTAGGTAGTCGGTTGTCTTTGTCTGGTGTGAAATAAGCCATCTGGGCAGTTGTATTTAAGCTTGCACCCAGGAATATTCTCTTGAGAGGGTACTAGTTTTGATTTCTATTCGTTGACTGTGTACCCTAGGCATGTTAGAAGTTTTTTCACAAACGCCAGATGCTGTAGAAGGATGTCCTTGTTCTCTGCTTGAATTAGACAGTCGTCCAAGTAAGGATATATTTGTATTCCTCTGTCTGCAGAAAGCAATTACTGGTGCCAAGCACTTTGTAAAGACCCAGGGCGCAGTAGATAAGCCAAAGGACAGTGCAGAGAATTGGTAATGCATTGAGCCAGCCTTGAATCCGAGGTATCTTCTGCATATTTGTCTGATTGGGATATGCAGGTATGCTTCTTTTAGGTCTAAAGTTACAAGCCATGCATTCTTGCCCAGCATGGGCAGTAGCTGCTTCAAAGTCAACATTTTGAATTTTGGTATATCCAGGAATGTATTCAGAATCGATAGGTCCAGTATTGGCCTCCAGGCCTTGTCCTTTCTGGGTACCAAGAACAGTCGAGTAAAATCCTTGCCCCCCGCTCTTGCTCTGGCACTTGATGAATGGCCCTCATGTCCATGAGGGATGAGACTTGTTTTTGTGCCTCTGCCCATTGATTTTTTGGCCAGCCGTTTGCCTTTGGCAGGGTATGGAAATGGAACTTGTAGCCTTGTGACAATATTTAGAACCCACTTGCCCTGGGTTATAATGTGCCAGTTTTGAGAATAAAAAGTGCTAATTTCCCCCCTAAGGGTGCTGCCAGGAAATAAGTGCTTGGTGCACGCAGGGGGAAGTCATTGGGACTGTTTCCTGTAAGGTCGTGATTTGTCTTCTCCACTTATGTACGTAGAAGCACCCCATTGCTTTGACCTGTATGAACCTTGCGCCTGGGATCTGCCTCCAAGGCATCTGGGTCTGCCCCTTTGAGGTCTGTCTGACACAGGAAAGGGCCAATTCTTTGTTGGCCAGTGTCTACTAAACCTAGGTGGCTGTACTTGTAAGAAATCTTTGACAGTTTGCATAGATTTAGCTTTGTCCTCCATTTTCTTTAACACCTCTTCTGCCTTAACACCAAACAAAGAATCATGCTGTAAAGGTGCATCTAATAATTTAACATGATCCGGCAGATTTTGTTCCTTTAACCAAGCATGCCTTCTAATTACAGAACCTGTAACTGCGGCCCTGCAGGAGACCTCTAAAGAATCAAAACCACATTGCAAAGTATGCTTTCCAACTTGTTCAGCTGCATGCAATATATCCTGCATTTCCTTTTCTGCACATTCAGAGTTTAACATTTTCTGTTTAAGCAATGCCATGACATGTTGCTGATATTTGAGCATATGAAACAGTTTAAGGCCCTTATAGCCAAGGTAGCAGATGTGTAAACCTTTTTTCCCCATCTATCCAGTGCCCTAGAATCCCGGTCAGAAGGGGTAGGGTTTTTTGCAGCGGAAGCCTTAGCACCCTTGGGACCCTGAGACATAGTTTCTGGGTCTGCAGCAGGTTTTTTTAAAAAGGAATTTATGTGAGTCAGGAACCCTGTAATATCTGTCAGGCTTAACAGGAGCTGGAGGTAAGGAGTCAGGGGGTAAGGCTAGACTCCAAAAATACATAACCTACAATGTCTAACACAGGAGGGATGGCTAGTGGCTTGTGCTGAGGTAGTAACAGGAAATCACTGAGCCTCTTTTTAGACTGAAAAATCTTGGCTCTCCCAGTGGAAATGCTCCCTCATGGTATGTAAGGTTTCCCCAAAAGAATAATCCTCAGGAGGAGAAGCTGAAGGTATGGATTCTTCAGCATCAGAAACGTCATAGGGGGGAAAATAATATTCCTGATCAGAAGAGGAATCAGAAGAAATGGAAACCTGATCTGAAGATTCATAGTCAGTCTCTCTTGCCTAGGCCTCTTATCAGGAGGGGGATGGGAACCCCTAATCAAGGTAATCAAGTCTTCAGCCATTTTGAGCATCTGTTTTTTGGGCATGGAGGCCTGTCCACGTGGCTCTTGTGGTTGCTTCTTTGCCTTTGAAGGTGCTTTAGTCTTTGCCTTTGAAGTCGGTTTAATGTATAGATGTTTGGGTCTGAATACACCCTGAGAAGCCGGTGCCTGCTCAGTGGCTCCGGACCCATCTGAAGGATTAGCGTCCGAGGCTCCAATACCTTGAGTTTCCAGTAGCATGGCCGACTCCACATGGGAGTCTGTAGCGGCCTGTGACTCTATAAAGTAGCGGTTGTCGGGGGCTGCGAAAGCACCTCACTGAGAACCAGGGAACCGGCAAATGGCTTAGGAGAAGCTTCGTCGTCAGTTTTGGGCTTTGGCTGTCTTTCTTTTTCTTCGCGTTTTTTGTGAACTCAGGTAGTTGGATGGCTTTCAGACGACATTTCTGGATAATTAAATTTGTGTCCAATAGTGCGTTGGTTAAATCTAGCACAAAACTGACAACCCAGAAAATTATGATCAGGGCCTAGGCAAGGAATACAGTAAGAGTGAAAGTCCTTATGAGGCATTTGCTTCCCACAAGAAATACAATTAACTTTTTCTGAAATCAGTTCTGGAGCAAGAAAAAAGTCTCCCCAACGGGGTACTTAGCTTTATAGAAAACTTCGGATCTGAAATTCGAACCCAAAAATCTCAGGAGTCGACCGACCGGCACTTGCGAAAGTACAGTTGTGTACCTACAGTTGTGTACCTACCATAAATGTAGATGTTAGAGTGTATTCACTGTTGCAATCATTACTCTTGGGTTATCTTGCTGGCAGGCGACCCGCAGTCGGCCAGAATTCCAAAGTCTAGGTCCAGCGTCAGTTGCGTCAGGGGTATAAAAGATGCAGCTGACGCCATTTACTTCAGTTTTTCTTGCTCCAGATGTCAGGTGTCCCAAATAGGTAGGCTGAAAAAATATATCAATAAGAAATGCATGCACAAAAATAACATTTCCTTCATCTACAAGCAAGTACACCAAAAAGGTTGTATAGGATAGAGAAGTGCAGATAAGTTCAAGCAAAGAGAAGGGGGATGGTGGGTGGGTAACCTGGACTGCAACAGTGAATACACTCTAACATCTACATTTATGGTAGGTACACAACTGTACTATGTTCATCGTGTTTCACTGTTGCAGTCATTACTCTTGGGTTGAATCCCAAACCTGGGGATGGGTGGCTGGGCTAAATGGGATTAGGAGAGGCTATGAGACCCTGCAGAACTGCAGTGGCGAAGCCTCCTCTGGACTTAGAATAGAGAGGCAAGTGGTAGTGCTTTGTAAAGGTGTGCACTGAACTCCAAGTTGCAGCCTCTAAGATTTCTTTGGTTGGTACTCCTCTGAGGAAGGCTGCTGAAGTGGCTGCTGCACTAGTGGAATTAGGCCTAATGCCCTTAGGCACTGATTTGCCATGTTGAGAATAGCAGAAATGGATGCAATGGCCTAGCCATTTAGAAATGGTCCGTTTTGAGATAGCCTTTCCTTGAGATCCTGCAGCATATGACACTAAAAGTTGCCCAGTCTTTCTGAAAGCTTTAGTTCTGTCCAAATAGAAGCGTAACTGCCTGTGTATGTCCAAAGAATGCAGAATTTTCTCAGCCTTGTTCTGTGGATTTGGGTAAAAGGTAGGCAAGTGAATGGTTTGATTGAGGGCCACACTTGACACCACCTTAGGCATAAATGTAGGGTTTGTCCTCAGAGAAACCCTGTCTGGATGAAAAATTATGAAAGGTTCCACAGCCATGAGTGCTTGTAACTCCGATACTCTCATTGCAGAAGTTATGGCTAGGAGCAGAGCTGTTTTCCAGGATAAGAACTTAATATCCGCTGTTGATGCTGGCTCGAAAGGAGGCAATGTGAGTTTTTCCAAAACATAATTGAGGTCCCAGGCTGGAAATGGTGCTCTTCTTGGAGGCCTAATGTTTTTGGCCCCTCTGAGGTACTGCCTTATTAAAGGATGAGAATAGATAGGTGGTTCCGTATTGTAATGTGCAGAAATGGCAGAGGCATGAATCTTAATTGATGGAGAAAGAAAGGCCTTTGTTCAGCATCTCAGTGAGGTATTGTAAAATCTGAGGAATATTTGGTACAGACGTGTCAATGCCTTGTTCCTGGTTCCAAGCACAGAATCTCTTCCATTTTTCTGCATAAGATTTTCTGGTACTGGGCCTCCTGGCCTCTAAGATAACATCCATAACAGCTTTTGAAAGAGGAGATTTCTGAATGGCTACATTATCCGCCATGCTGCCGGATTGAAGGTCCTGAGATGGCTGCGCAGGATCTTATTGTTTTGTTGGGTCAGCAGGTGAGAAGTTTGAGGCAATATCCATGCTGGGCCTTGAGACAAGCTTTTTAGGATTGGGTACCAGTACTGGCGTGGCCAGTCTGGTGCAATCAGAATCATTTTTGGCTTCTCTTGTCTGACCTGCAATCGGAATCATTTTTGGCTTCTCTTGTCTGACCTTTAGGAGTACTCTGGGAAGGAGAGGTAATGGGGGAAAAGCATATACGGTTAGATTTTTCCAGATGAATGAGAGGGCATCCGCTTTCCATGCTTGCTTGAGGTAAATCCTTGTGCAAAATCTCTGCAACTGACAGTTGAGGGGAGGCAAATAGATCTATGTCTGGGCATCCCCATTTCCTTATCATCATCCTGAAGACTTGTGGATCCAGTTTCCATTCGTGGGGATCCATAAGGTTTCTGCTTAGTTCGTCTGCCAGAGTATTTGTTTTTCCTGGCAGGAATTGTGCTTGCAGGTGAACTTGAAAAGCCAATGCTGTGTCCCATAAGGTCATTGCTTGTCGGCAGAGGGGGTAGGAATGAGTACCTCCCTGCTTGTTTATGTACCACATGACCGTAGTGTTGTCTATCTTTATCAGTAATTGTCCTGGATGAAGTAGGTCCTTGAAAGCTGTCAGGGCATTTTGAACAGCTAGCATCTCTTTTTGATTGATGTGAAGATGCATCTGGTTTGCAGGTCATGTGCCCTGAATACATTTTCCTGCCATATGGGCCCCCCAGGCATAATCGGATGCATCCGTTGTCAGTGTCTGTCTGTGGGTAAACTGAATGGCAGACCCTTGTTGTGGTGACAGGCTTCTGCCCACCATCGAAACTCTTGTTGTAGGCAGGGAATGAGTGCAATTACTGCCTCCAGGCTGCGGCAATGCCGAGTCCAAACACTTTCAGATACCATTGTAGTTTCCTCATATGCGGCATATGGCATTAGTAGAATGCAGGATGCCATGAAACCAAAGGCCTGCAGGATTTTCCTTGCAGATAAGTGGGGTTTTGTTGCCAATTTCTTGAAGTAAGTAGTCAGTTGTTTTTGCTTGTCTGGCGTGAGATAAGCCATCTGGGTAGTTGTATTTAAGCTTGCACCCAGGAATATTCTCTCTTGAGAGGGCACTAGTTTTGATTTATTTTCGTTTACTGTGTACCCTAGGCCAATTAGTAATCTTTTTACAAATGCCAGATGCTTTAGAAGTGTGTCTTTGTTCTCTGCTTGAATTAGGCAGTCCAAGTAAGGATATATTTGAATTCCTTTTTGCCTGCAAAAAGCAATTACTGGTGCCAGGCATTTTGTAAAGACCCTGGGCGCAGTAGATAAGCCAAAGGACAGTGCAGAGAATTGGTAATGTACTGAGCCAGCTATGAATCTGAGGTATCTTCTGCAATATTGTCTGATTGGGACATGCAGGTATGCCTCTTTTAGGTCCAAAGTTACGAGGCAAGCCCTCTTGCGCAGCATGGGCAGTAGCTGCTGAAGAATCAACATCTTGAATTTTGGAACTTCCAGAAACGTATTTAGTATAGACAGGTCCAGAATTGGTCTCCAGTTTTTGTCCTTCCTGGGCACTAGGAAAAGTCTGGAGTAAAATCCTTGCCCATGCTCTTGTTGTGGTACTTGCTGAATGGCCCTCGTGTCCATGAGGGCTGTAATTGTGTTTTGTTTCCCCCCTCTGCCC
>NC_056739.1:268528436-268530936 GCF_019279795.1 Protopterus annectens
GGTAAAAGGTAGGCAAGTGAATGGTTTGTTGGGCCACACTGACACCACCTTAGCATAAATGTAGGGTTTGTCCTCAGAAACCCTGTCTGGATGAAAAATTATGAAAGGTTCCACAGCCATGAGTGCTTGTAATTCCTAAAATTCTCCTTTTTGGGCGGGGGGAGGGGTTTTTTTTGGGCCCCTAAAGGAAGGGCCCAGACCCCTTTTTGGGGGGTAAGAATTAAATCGGGATGCTTAAAGGGGGAGGGTTTTTCACACTAATTGAGGTAGGGGGAAATTTTTTGGAGGAATTTTGGTCGAGGTAATGCCTTTTGGTTAAGAAGAATTTCCATTTTTGCAAAATTTTTGGAGGGCCCTTCCTTAAGATAAAAAAAGGGCCTTTTGAGAAGAGGATTTTCTAAATTTTGGTACAACCGGAAATCCCTTGCCGGTTAAGGGCCAAAATTTCTTCCAATTTTTGTTTTTTGGGGTACTGGGTTTGGGCCCCCAAAAAATCCATGCTGGGCCTTGTGACAAGCTCTTTAGGATTGGGTACCAGTACTGGCGGGGCCAGTCTGGTGCAATCAGAATCATTTTTGGCTCCTCTTATCTGACCTTTAGGAGTACTCTGGGAAGGAGAGGTAATGGGGGAAAAGCATATACTGTTAGATTTTTCCAGATGAATGATAGGGCATCCACTTTCCATGCTTGCTTGAGGTAAATCCTTGTGCAAAATCTCTGCAACTGACAGTTGAGAGGGGAGGCAAATAGATCTATGTCTGGGCATCCCCATTTCCTTATTATCATCCTGAAGACTTGTGGATCCAGTTTCCATTCGTGGGATCCATAAGGTTTCTGCTTAGTTCGTCTGCCAGAGTATTTGTTTTTCCTGGCAGGAATTGTGCTTGCAGGTGAACTTGAAAAGCCAATGCTGTGTCCCATAAGGTCATTGCTTGTCGGCAGAGGGGGTAGGAATGAGTACCTCCCTGCTTGTTTATGTACCAGATGACCGTAGTGTTGTCTATCTTTATCAGTAATTGTCCTGGATGAAGCAGGTCCTTGAAAGCTGTTAGGGCATTTTGAACAGCTAGCATCTCTTTTTGATTGATGTGAAGATGCATCTGGTTTGCAGGTCATATGGCCTGAATACATTTTCCTGCCATATGGGCCCCCCAGGCATAATCGGATGCATCCGTTGTCAGTGTCTGTCTGTGGGTAAACGGAATGGCAGACCCTTGTTGTGGTGACAGGCTTCTGCCCACCATCGAAACTCTTGTTGTAGGCAGGGAATGAGTGCAATTACTGCTTCCAGGCTGCGGCAATGCTGAGTACAAACACTTTCAGATACCATTGTAGTTTCCTCATATGCATACGGCATTAGTAGAATGCAGGATGCCATGAAACCAAAGGCCTGCAGGATTTTCCTTGCAGATAAGTGGGGTTTTGTTGCCAATTTCTTGAAGTAAGTAGTCAGTTGTTTTTGCTTGTCTGGCGTGAGATAAGCCATCTGGGTAGTTGTATTTAAGCTTGCACCCAGGAATATTCTCTTGAGGGCACTAGTTTTGTTTTGTTTACTGTGTACCCTAGGCCAATTAGTAATCTTTACAAATGCCAGATGCTTTAGAAGTGTGTCTTTGTTCTCTGCTTGAATTAGGCAGTCGTCCAAGTAGGGATATATTTGAATTCCTTTTTGCCTGCAAAAAGCAATTACTGGTGCCAGGCATTTTGTAAAGACCCTGGGCACAGTAGATAAGCCAAAGGACAGTGCAGAGAATTGGTAATGTATTGAGCCAGCTATGAATCTGAGGTATCTTCTGCAATATTGTCTGATTGGGACATGCAGGTATGCCTCTTTTAGGTCCAAAGTTACGAGGCAAGCCCTCTTGCCTAGCATGGGCAGTAGCTGCTGAAGAGTCAACATCTTGAATTTTGGAACTTCCAGAAACGTATTTAGTATAGACAGGTCCAGAATTGGTCTCCAGTTTTTGTCCTTCCTGGGCACTAGGAAAAGTCTGGAGTAAAATCCTTGCCCATGCTCTTGTTGTGGTACTTGCTGAATGGCCCTCGTGTCCATGAGGGCTGTAATTTGTGTTTGCGCCTCTGCCCATTCATTATGAGGCAGGTCTGACATGCCCTTTGACCTTGGTAGAGTGTGAAAATGGAACCTGCAGCCTTGGGACACTATGTTCAGAACCCATTTGTCTTGGGTAATCATTTGCCAATTTGATGAATAAAGTGCTAGTTTTCCCCTAAGGGGTCTGTCAAACGAAAACTGCTTGGAACTGGTAGAGGAAAGACATTGGGACGGTTTCCTGTAAGGCTGAGATTTGTCTTCTCTGCTTTTGGAGGTAGGAGCACCCCATTGTTTAGGCCTGTATGAGCCTTGGGACTGAGATCTGCCTCTGGGACGCCTTTATCTGCCTATTTGTGGTCCTGTCTGAGACTGGAAAGGACCAATTTTTAGAAGGCCAGTTCCTGCTAAACCTGGGTGGCTGTACCTGTAAGAAATCCTTGACTGTCT